>NW_027554068.1:3352500-3567500 GCF_045843805.1 Urocitellus parryii
ATGTGATGTGTTGCTGAATTTTGTTTCCCAGTACATTGAGAAGAAATTTTACTTCTATGTTCATCAGAACTATTGGCTTTTATTTTCATATACTGTCCTTATATGGCTTTGGTATCATGGTCATTCTGCCCTCATTAAATTACTTTGGAATTGTCACCTCCTTTTAAATTTTTTGGAAGTATTTGAAAAAGATTGGTACTAATTATTTATTTACTGCTTGGTGAATGTGGAAGTTCCTGGGTGGTAGTTTTTTTTTTTTGAGCCTTTTTATGTATTGGTTAAAAATGAAGTTCATGAAGAAAAATAAATCACAACATTTTCAAATTTTGTTGATTTCTGTATGTTGAACCTACTTTGCATCCCTATGATGAAATCCACTTGATCATGGTACACTAAATTTTTAATGTGCTTTTGTATGCTATTTTCCAGTATCCTATTAAAATTTCTGCATCTATATTCATCAGGGATATTGGTCTAAAATTTTTTATTCATTGATGTGTCTTTGGTTTTGGTATCAGCATGATATTTGTACTCATAGAATGAGTTTGGAAGATTTCCCTCCCTTTCTATTTCATGTACTAATTTATGAAGTTCTTTAAAGTTCTGTTATAAACATGGCTGAGAATGTTTAAAAGCCCAGTCCTGGGCTTTTCTTTGTTGGTAGGGTTTTGATAGCTTCTTCAATTTTGTTACTAGAAATTGATCTGTTTAAATTTTTGATATCCTCCTCATTCAATCTGGGTACATTATATGTCTCTAGGAATTTGTCAATGTCTTCAAGATTTTCTAGCTTATTGAAGTATTCATTTTCAAGATAGTTTCTGACAAGCCTCTATATTTCAATAGTTTCTGTGGTGATCTTTTCTTATTCATCATGGATTCTAAATAGCTTTTCCCTTTCTTTTGGTTAGTTTGGTTAGGGTTTATCAATTTTGTTTATTCTTTCAATAAACCAACTTTTTGTACTGATAGTCATGTTGATTTGTTCTTTTTCTAGGGCCTTGAGATATAATATTAGCCTATTTATTTGTTGTCTTTCTATCCTCTTACTGTATAGGCTCAATGTTATTAAGTTTCTTCTTAAACCTGCCTTCATAGTGCCCCAGGAATTTTGATGATGATATTTCTCCAATGTTTATAATTCTTAACTTTTATATATTTTCTCTTTTTAATTTAAAAACATTATTAATATGTTCTTTCAAAATAAAACTTTAATGGTTCCTATGGTTCCACTCATTCTATCTAACCACACCATCTTTCTATTTTTTACTTCATCTCTCTTATTTTTAAAATAACCTTACTCCCTTTCTCATGCACACACACACGTATAAATACATATGCACGTATATATGTCCATGCATTTCTTATACATAATTTTGTTTATATATGTATGTGTGTGTATATATATATATATATATATATATATATATATATACATATATATGTATATATATAACCATATATAACATATATGTGTGATTCTCTTTATATATTTCACTGCTTAGTTTACTGCTTATTTTTATGGTGCTCTGATATTATAATAGGCATCAAATTATAAGTTACCTATGAGTTTATGTTCCCTGAATATTTCAGCTATCTCCAATGGGTTACTAGAGTAGCAAATTAATTTTAAACTCCAGTTTGTTTTCTCTTGATGATGTAACATGGTGGTATAATGTAGGTAGATGATTCTAGTTAATATTCTTTAACTGATGAACAGTTCAATTTACTACCATTGCCTTACACAATTAGAAAATGTTCAAATTGGCTGACATAAATATTAAAGGATAAAAGATAAACTCCACATCATGCATATGCACAGAAGAGAGAGGCTAGTGAATACTTGCTTGCCCACTTGTTTTAATTAGCTTCTTTCCCAAGGAGGAACTTAGCACTGTTTTGATATGATGCAAATAATTCCCATGTGAATGTGTTATTGCTACTTATTTCTGTCTCACAAAAGAAGTGGAGATGTTAATATACCTTCTAAGAAAAGAAATTTAATCTCTCTTCCAATATAACCTTTCTCTGAGAAGCCTACACCCATATATCCCAGGATACAGATAACAACCCTATTTTTAAATCAGTTCAAAGAGCTATCTATCCCAAGTACTTCTCAAAGCTATTTGTATTACCTAAGGTTCACACTTCACTACTTTTTCCTATAATTCTATTGAAAAGACTTGTAGAAGGAGCCATGATTCTACACCAGCTCCCTATCTCCCCAGGAAGTAAAAGGACCAGGCTAAGCTTAAATTTAGGATTTCGGTCTTTATTAACATTGTTGATAAGTTCATTTTTGTGTGTGTACATATTGGAGATATTTTCTATAGCTTTGTAAAATTTATATCTTTTTCAAGTGTTAGCAGACTTTAAGTATTATGAACTGTATCTAGTAAGTTAATACAGGAAAAAAAGCACTTTTGAAGCCATAAAAATTAATGTCCATTATATATGTCCATACTTAATTGTCTATACACATGTATGTGTTCATAACATTTGCAATAACTTATGAATAAAGGTATAAAATCAACAAAATTTATAATAATTAGAAAGTTATGAATTTATCATTTCCTTAAGAATCACACTCTAGTAAGATGGTATTTACTATTCATATATTTATAAATATCTCAAAAGTTGGTAGAAAAAGCTTTATTCAAATACATTATTGATTTAAATGCTAATTCTACCTAAAAATCATTGTATTTTGGCATGCAGTGTTATTCTCTTTTCTTTTGTAAACCATACAATCTATTGAAGTCACAGGGATGATAAATGTTAAAAACAGCAGTCATTTATGGTTTATAGCCTTTAGATAGTTGAAAATTTTATTCCATAATAAAAATAATGAAGCAGCATTAGCTTTCACATCATTTTAAGTGAATTTTATTCAAGAGAATAAGATTTTGTTTATTTCATTCAAGAGAATCAGATTTGTTTATAAACATGGTAAAACTACAATGAAAAAAATAGATCAGTTTTGTTAATTTAATATCCATTGTTCACTGACTTTCTCATAATACTTGGGGACATATACATTCAATTGAACAGTGATTTTGTACCCAAGTACAAAATGAAAATTTTAAATGTAATATAAGTAATATAATCATGTATTAAAAAAGATACTGTTATTGATAGATTTTTGGTCATACTATGAATCGCTAACCCATATAACTATGAATTAAAAATGAACTATATACAGGAATCTGCTTATACCTCTATCAGAATAGTTTAAAGTACAGCAAGCTGGATACAGTGGTGTACATCTGTAATTCAGACAACTTTGGAGGCTGAGTCAGGAGAATAGCAAGTTCAAGGCCAGCCTGGAAAAATTAGAGAGAACTTGAATCAAAAATAAAAAGTAAAAAAGAGTTGGGGATGTATATCAATGGTAGAATGCACTGGATTGACTGCTAAGTACTACAAACAATAATAAAAACAAACAAACAAATAAATAAATAATTAAATAAAGCAGAAGCAAAATAATATTTAATAAAACATTGTATTAACATATAGCATAATATTTCTATATATAATACATTGTAGAACATATAATATAATACCCTTATTTATGCTCCCTATTGCTTGATGTCATCCAATTCCTTGGGACAAATTTTGTAACAGTAGAGAATGGTGAAGTACAGAACTGTAATGTTGCACATATCCAATGATGCATGGAAGAAAAAAGCAGAAATACCAACACATTATATTCTGAATATTTTGTTACAGAGTAGCTCATTAAATGCATACTCTTCATGCCTGTATTATGGGCACTCCAACTTCAATGATCACACTCTCAACCATCTGAGTGTGCTGAGATATTTCACTTGTGTATGTGAATTGAGCTTTATCATCTGAAGGTATTAATTAGGGTGAAGACTATTATATGTTTTTGGTGTTTATTACTGTTATTATTTTGCCTTCAGAATCTGTTAGCTTTTCATTCATTTCCTAGTTCCTAAATCTTAGTTCTTCTTTCTTCATCTTGTTCAGTCATTTCCATGTTTCTGTGTATATGTTATTACACATATGACCCCTATATAAAACTTGTAGCTCAATTATCATAATTTCTACACTCTGTTTCTCTATACTGTCATTTTCTAATTAAGGGCTATTGTAATTTTGTAGCCTATTCTGTGTAAGGTGACCAGCTACTTCAGCTATCTAATATAAAGCAGATTCACTGAATATAGAACTTCCAGGATTAAAACCTGGAATGCCCCCCAAAACTATGAGATTCCTTCCTTCCTTCCTTCCTTCCTTCCTTCCTTCCTTCCTTCCTTCCTTCCTTCCTTCCTTCCTTCCTTTTTAAACCACTAAACTACATCCCCAGTCTTTTTATTTTAATGTTTTATTTTGAGACAGGGTATCTCTAAGTTGCTGGAGATCTTGTTAAATTGTTGATACTGACCTTGAATTTGACATCATCTTGTCCTCCAAATCTTTGGGATTATAAGCATGGACCACCATGCCAGGCTTGTGTACTCCATTGTTATGTTTTGCTGTGGATAGCTGGAAGCTGTGGACATTCATAGCCCAGTCTTTCTTCATACATATTAGTTTGTTGTTGTTGTTGTTTGTTTTATAAGTTGTATAATAATCTACCTCATCCTCTAACATAAATGGAAATGAGTTACATTAATGTCTAACATACTTGGAACAAGTAAAGCTTCTCTCTTGTTTAAAAGCTTGAAAAAGAAATTCCATGGTTAAAGAGCATTCACAAGTTTTCATGAATAGGTTTCTTTGATAAGGATTGGTGTGTGTGTGTGTGTGTGTGTGTGTGTGTGTGTGTGTAAGAGACTTTAAGTAAATATCTGAAAGTTTTCAGTTTATCAATGTTAACCATTTTTCTATAGAGGCAACTCTTCCTATAAACTTTTTGTTTATAATCCTTAATTTCCATTTAAGAGTCATAAATTTTAAGAGACATTCCTTTGAGCAGACAGATTATTCTAGCTCATTGCTTTCTCATATTCATCTGGACAGTCATACATCTTGCACTTTGATGGCTGCATGCTGAATGGCCATTAGGTAAAAATAATAATGTTACATGTATAGAGTATGTTTTCAATGATTCATGGGGTAAAATGTAGATACAGTTATTTCTACCAGTAACAGCACTTATGTTTGAAGTAATAGTTCTTTCTGATATGTAAAAAAGAGTTTCATAATGTTTAATTCTAAATCTTTTAGACAATGGGCTCTACATCTTGAGATTGCTCAGGGTATACAGAGAGAAGTCACTTATTTTGATGAGATCACCTTGTGCACACTGCACAGCTGAAGAATGTTTCAAATTCCCTAATGACAGGAAATACAATTATCATTTGTGATTTGTGTCTATTCATATATGTACCTGCATGACTCTTTCTCTCACAAATAGTAGTTATTGATGCATGTGTTTATTGATAAGACATGTACTTCATTTTCCTGAAGACTGTCTTACTAAAGAAAGAAGGAAAGGGAGAAATCAATGCTATGAAACACTATGGTAATCTCTTGTGTATTCCATCCTCTGTACATAAACATATATTATACAACTTTTCCAGACAAGGCTTCCCTACAGATTCTTAGGAGACCTCCTATGCAAGTATATAATAAATGGGAGGTAAATTTCAAACAAATAGCTTATTTTTATTTCCAATTCAGTCATCCATTATGTTGGTCCATTATGTCTTGGCTCCTATGGAGTTGAACTCTGCAGGAACAATGAGTGGAGCAGTGCTGACTACTGTTCTGATTATGCCGGAAGCTGAGATAGGGTAATTTAAATACAATGAACTGGCCAATGGCTGGGTAGAGAGGGTTGAAAGAAGTGAGGAAGTCATTTACAGAATTGGGCAGCATCACAAAGGCAAGATTATCCAGGCTCCATCCCTCATCCACAGCACATGCATTCCTCCTTGGAATACTGTGGCCATCACCTGCTGCTAAAACTCACTTTTCTCTCATGCAGGTTAGCAAATAATGTCTATTTGGAACTATTAGGATTTGCTATAGTTTGACTAAAGAAAAACCCCACCGAGCTTTAAATAAGAAACTGCACCTGTACTTATCTCATTCTGCCTTCCTATAATCTACACTCTAGTAATTGAAAATCAAACAACAAATGTAAGAATGGAAGGATATTTAGGTCCAAGAGTTGAGAACAAATAATAATAAAAGCTCTAATTCACATTGCTGATGGAAGCAGAGATAATTTTTGCAGATATTGGGTAAATTTCTTTGCCTTTAGATACACTAGCTACTGAGAGAAAACTAGAGGACAACTTCAGGGGTGAATCTCGGTTAGCAAGTTTAAACATTTTTAGCAATGATTCTGATGATTCATTACAAATAAGAGTAGTTGCTCTTCCTGAGATATAAATTCAAAAACAAATTGAATGTCAATGTGTAGAAAAAGTAATGTGGTGAAGGTTCAAATCTGGATTGCTGCCCCTTAACAGGAAAGCCTATTGGTCTCATTTAATGCGGTATTTTATTGATCTCTTATAATAATGTGGCAAAATTGGCATCATTATCCATATTAGAGGTTCAAAATGTGAGCAAATTGTGTGCTATTGTGAAACTCATGGATTTGAACAATCACTGATTTCTTTGATAATATTCTTTGTTAATACTATGAAAAGCATATCACAAACTACAACTGTTACATTTGCCCTGATAAATCAGGTTCGTTTGAGCAGTTTGAAAATAATTTGATTTCATCATAGAAGTATTGACAGTTTTACTTATCATTGAATCAATAGCACTATCATATAAAATACAAAATTTTTCATTTATTATATATTTTTAAATTTAAGGGACAGTTAAATTTTAAAAATCTAGCAAATATTTTGACTGTGATTATGACCATTTCAAAAGTTTTCTTCCTTTTATTTTAAAACCCAATTAAGGTTTCATTTTTCTTAGGAAATAATGTGAAGCAAATGATTTCCTTCTTCTGACTTTTGGTTTTCAGAATATGAAGAGTCTTTTCTGCAGATTTTCTTACTGAAATTAATAACTTCTTTAGCATGAAAAGTAAGTCCAAAAGATCAAAAATGGCATGTGTAGATAGTATTTAGCCCTTAAGACAGATCTTGGCTAAATCCTGCTTTCAAAAAGCTGAAGGCAAAATGATTCTATGCAAAAGATTTTGAGTTAGAAATTTCCTCATCTAGTAGAGAGAATTATTCTGTACCTTAGGGTACAACCGGCAGATCATCATCCATTCCTCCCAATGCAAATTGAAAACAAAATTTGGTGGGTATGAATTAAATTAATGTTAGGAAAAACACACAGGACTATTTTATACTTTGAGATACAAACATAAAGTTGACAATTATTACTGAAGACTACTCTGGGGCTATTTTATCATGGATAGATTTATTTCATCTACTTTTTCTAGCATTAAACATGTAGCTAATGTACAGGGCATCATACATTTGGCATAGCTCTAACCAAAATATATCCAGAAAGAGGGAAAGCTTGACTGTGAGCTTGCTGCACAGTCTAATCCTATAATTTGGAATGAAGGAAGCAAAAGTTGCTTTACAAAGAGAAAGTGCTACAGGAAAACTAGCCCAAGGTAAGAATCCTTGCATAATAATGTACTCCATTATTTGGTACACACCCTCTTTAAATATCTAAACAGAAAATTTCAACATCCCAACCCACTACATAATACAGAGTGTGCTTCACAAATTAGTGTTTACATTATTTGACTCCTCTTACTCTACATGTTCACAAATATTAGCTTCTAAAGTCCATATTACTTCTGTAACATCTCACTAAAGCAAAACATCCTTACAAGAAACCAAATTACCCCATTCACTGGACATTATGCATATTACTTTCTGTAAAATAGATGTATTAAAGTTTACCTTTAAAACCATTCTCCTTTTTAATTACATACGAAAACAAAAAAGCACAATTCACAACTTTCCCATAAAGATAAGTTGTATATGGTATAAATTTGTGTGTAATATATACTTTATTCCAAACAGATACATCTGTTATATTATTTCTCCTATTGCAGAAATAAATCAACATGGGATGTCTTTCCCTGGGGAAGAATTTTCTGCTGCCTTTTCCTCTATGTAAACAAAACATAGGTTTCCTCTACAAACAGAACTTTCATTTTATTCATTTTTAGAGCAAAGTTCAAATGACTGTATTGGTCCCATGAGTTTGCTTTGATTCTAAGGACTAGCCCCAAACTTAAATAGACAAACAAGCAAACAAAAGCCCCATTTCAGAGGTAGTAGACAAAAGAAAAGTAGTTTCATGAGGATTTTACAAACATCACATCACATAGGATCATGTTTTTAGGAATCCTTTTTTCCTCATAGATTTTGAGGATGATAGCAGTCGAATTCAGTGTAAAAATATAACAGAATATAGTCTCCTTAAATAAGCCAAACCTCCAATTCCATAGCCTCAAACCGTAGTAATTAATCATATCTTCAATGTAGTCAATTCATGTTGAGGTTTTTCATAATAAGAAGATTCAGTTCTTGGGTGAAGAAAATTTAACCATAATATTTTCATTTGATTTGAAAATTAGTAAATCATGCAACTTATAACTGAATTTATTTTGGAGTACTTGAAATTCACACGAGATTTTCATAGTCTTGATGATAATGTTATGTGTTTTATGAATGTAAAATACAAGAATGACTTAAAGTGGAAAAATATATACCTGCCATTCATTTCACTTTCCCTGCTCTCATTTTCATTCTTACTGCCTTGCATACTTAGTTCTTCTATAAACCTAGCTACTTGAGTAGTCTTTCTGGTTCCAAAACCATTCCTCCAACACATTTTCTACAGTGCTGTGAGTTAAATCGTGTTCAAATACAATTTGTGTGTGTGTGCGTGTGTGTGTGTGTGTTTAACTTCATTTTTGTTGGCAATCCAGTGCTTGCCAAATTACATCTGGATCTTGTGTTTTGTGTGAGAGCCTAGATCCCTGCCCTGCCTGTGTTTTCTTTCGAATTCTAGGAAGTTATTTAATCATCATTAAGTGAATCTCTATAATATTTTATTTCTTGTCATCCCAAGCATTTTTTTCTACTCTCTATATCAACCCCATCTCTTCTACTCCTCTATATCTTGATTTTCTTATTATATTTTGAGACAGAGGCTATTTGAAATAAAATATTCCATTTTCTAATCTAAATATGCCTGTTCTTTTTCCCCTCCCCTCTGGGTCCAGATAGGAATCTTTTAGTTTCCTTTACCACGGGCAGCCTTACCACTGGAGCTCTGACTCTGATATTCTCATGGATGACTTTGCCTCTTGAATAGCCTTCCCTTTACTGCACTCTTATTTTTTAGTCCACTAAAACGTAAGTACAAGAGAGCCTCTTTCTAAAGTTTCCTAATGACAAAAATAAATTTCTCTATCTTAAAAGTATCAGCCCATCAGGTGTGACCCCTCTACTGCTACAGTATGATACAAAAGCCATTCAGTGCAATATAAATACACTCAAATCGCAAATCCCCTGAAACTTGGCTTGATTTCCTTCTGTTTTCACAAACTATTCTTATAATAATAATTAAATCATTATTGTTAAGCTGGTATTTATTGAAGGCTTTCTATGCAGACCTTAACTTGAAAGCTTCAAATAGATTATTTAAATTAATCTAAAGAAAATAAATTTGGAAATGGAGAAAGTCTAAGAATTGCTGGAACTAGCAATTGGCAGAAGTTGTGTTTCAATCCAAGCTAACTCCAGAACTTACATTCTAACTGACCCTTTTGTATTAGAAACCAGATTTTGAAATAAATAAGAAATGAAACAATTATCTTAGTTTATCATGAATTTTCTGTACCATTTAGCACTATTGATTGTTATATTATTAATTAAATTTTTCACTTCCTTGGTTTCTGAAATTGCAATTTTTTTCATTTTTTCCCTCAATTTTTTTCCCTCTTCTTCTAGTTCATTTTCTGGTAACTTTATTTCTCCTTTACTCCAATATTGCAGGAATCATCCAAGTGATCTCTTCATGACCTTCTGTTGTCTCAATAATCTCTTCCTTTACCCTGTTACATCTTTTGATTGTTATTTGTATGTGGATGGCTGCCAATTTTATAAATTTTACCCTGACTTTTCTGCTGACATCTGAATATGCATTTCCAGTCAACTTGAGCAAGAATTTTTGCTCCTCATTTAAGCTAAATACAGTCACCTCAAAATAAAAGGAAAAGTTTCAGTGTTCTCCATACCGTCATCAAAAGTGTTATCTTTTCTGGCCTCATATCTACTAATATTGATAAATTAAAGAAGTTTGATAAACTGGTCCAAAGATGAGATGTACTTTTAAAAGGGTTATAAAATATCAGAACAACAAACCATCATATTTAGCAGTAAAATAACTAAAATTTGTAAGTGAATATAAGTTTGTTTTAATATTTTGAGATAACATAGTATATTATAAAATGAACTTAGGTATTTAGATTTTTTTTGACAATTTGGTCAGTTTATTGCTTCCTTGAAACCAATCATGGACTTAATTTTCATTTTTTTTCTGATTAATTCTTCCCCAAATATACTTGTTCTTCTTCCTATTCTAAGCCATCCATAATTATTAAACTCTTATGCTAAAAAAAAGTATATAATCTCATCAGGGTAGGGAATAATAAAAACAGAAAGGAAATTCACAGGAGGCTGGAAATTTATTTTTTAAACTCTGATTACCATCCAAAGGTGGTAAATGATTCACACATTATGTGGTGAAGTCAAATGAGTAATGGATAAGACCATATATTAAAATTCAAAGAAACACTTGTGTGTTTAACCTGACATGAGCTGATATATAGATATCTGTTATTCACTTTTTGTGTTATTGTTGCTATCACTAGCATGGAGACAGATGTATTGTGCCACATTTACTTTAGTGAATTTAAAATACTTTAGGTTCCTTTATAACTTTCAGTCTGAAATATAAGACAATTAATTCATATATGGAAGACTTTGAGAAACAGTCTATTAAAGTAAGATATAAACTAGGGAGTCATGATCAATATTTTCTGTTGTAAAGGAAATTTTCACTATTGAATGTAGTATTAGTTGATGAAGTGCATGGGTGACTAATGGAGTAGTAATGTACTATTATGGAAGAACTATTTATTTTATCTTGGTATAATGGGAAATCTATGAAATGGGATGAATCTGAAATTAATTTCACTGTGATAGGAATGTGAGGGTTCTTAGAAATTGGAGAGTTTTCAGTAATTTCTTTTACTTCTCATGTATGTTTGTGTTCTATGAAGAAGTATCATACAATATCTTAAGAAGATGGTCAATTGATGTTAATTTTAACAAATGATTTGTATGCATATTAAAGTTGAGAAGCATTGCTATGAAGGCTCTTCTAGCAAGTGTCTCACAATGAGGACAATTTAGAAGAGAGGTGCCAAGCAACCCACTGCACTGCAAACATGTAGTGTAAGAGGAAATAAAATTGAGTTGTCTTAAGCCACATAAATATGGGGTTACTATTTATTTAGTGGTACTGGGTATTGAACCCAGGGCTTTGTGCATGTGAGTCAAGCACTCTACCAACTATGCTACATCCCCAGCCCAGTAGGTTTATTTTTTAAGCATAATTTATCTTATTATGACTAAGATAAATATCAGAAGTCCTGTGTCATATGGAATAAATGATCCCATATAAACATTTGATATATGTTACCTGAAAATTAAACATGAAATATTAAAATAATTAGGTTGTTCCAGCTATAAGATGTCATATGTAAAAATTTTTAGAAATTATTTAAAATGTTTTAGAGTTGCACTAAAACAGGCACATTTATTTTTTCAATTCATTTAATTATATAAGGAGGCATAATTTCATCAAGTCACTGCACTTTTTCTGGTATTTGGTACCATTCAAAGTGACCATTTTAAAAATTCTTACTTTCTATTACATTCAAGAGAAATTTTTAGCAGAGTTTAGTTTGTAATTAAAAATAACATCATCAAATCATCAAATTTAAAACAATTTTCTGAGGATATTCAGATTATTAACAAAAGTAATTTTATAAGGTAAATCAAACACTAATGAGCTGTGTCATAATTTGTTGTGATTTGTAGGGGACACAAACACAAAGAACTATCTTACTCTATATTCTAGAAAACAACAACATAAAATAATTGAAATGTTTTCTTTTAATTATAAAATTTAAAGAATTTAAAGTGATAGCTTGATTGAAGATTTTCTACAATATGGGCCCATGTATGATACTTTTCTAAAAATCAGTAAGTAGATCTCTTTAGTAAACCAGAAGAGTTTAGATAATAGATTTTGATAATGTCACTTAATAATTAGGGTAGAAACAAGATAGTGTTATCAATAACTGTCATCCCAGTAGAAATTGCCCTTTTGGAACTTTGAATGATCAAAAAGAATTTAACTAGAGAAATTAGGATGATTTATATACAGATGTTCCTCAATTTACAATAAAACATGAAGTCTAATACACATATCAGAAATTAAAAATACCATTAAGTTGAATTTGCATTTAATATGCCTAATCTACCAAGAACAACAACATAGTACATTATAGAGTCAGTGGTCTACTCTCTTAGTTACATGGTTGAGTGGTAACTGTGTCTCCCTACTGCTCAGCATCATGAGATGGTATCACATTGCATGTGCAATCTTTAGGAAAGATAAAAAATAAAAGCAAAGTTTCTCCTGAATATATATTTTTTGCATTATGATAAACTAAAAAATTACCAAACCATCTTGAAATTGGAGGCATCTGTACATGAAACATATCATACCAGAAAACTCATATAATGCTTCAGTATGATCAAGTATCAGTGGGATATAGTCACAAATTACTCGCCACTATCCTTTTTATTGTATGCTAACACACTATCCAAAAACACAGGAAAGCCAAAACAGGAATCTCCACCCAGCTATCCTTTATATGCCATGCAAGGCATTTTATAGCATGAAATAAAATTTCATATTGAGAAATTTTAAGTTCAATATTATAAATATGATCATGTAAAATATTATTTAATTTATATATTTTTATTTAAAATATTAAAATATTTATTTATGCATGCAAATTTAGTGCTACACAAATCTATTTCTTCATGAGACACTGAAACCAGAACTCTGCACAGGTTTAAATAAATCTATTCTCTGAATTCAATCTAATTTCATTCTATTTACACTTTTTAAAATTAATATAAGATCTTTGTCAAATCAGACTTCTGCAATATTAGCCAACTTACATACTACAACTCAGGAAACAGAAAGTTTTCTGGAGAATAGAATGAAATCTGAATAACCCACAGAAAAAAATACAATAATTTTGTCATAGATTATAATAAATGTTTTTGTTATAAGAAATAACAAACTTGCTTATTTTACTGTTTTTTTTCCTATAAAGTATGGTAGAAGATAAAAGTTTATAATTCTATAACTTGCTACAAGGACACAAGTACATATAAGAATGTGTACTGGAGAAATAAGAGCTACAACTGTGAGTTAAATTAAAAACTGTATGTAAATGTTTTGAAGTGGAATTACTGAGAATGGTTTCAGAAATCAAAACTTTCATTGAGATTGTAACAATGAAATATTACAGTGTAACTGTAAGCAAGTTTCTCATTCTTTCAAACTTCAGCTACCTCACTTCTAAAATTGAAAAAGCCTAATGAACACTTTATTCTGCAGATTAAAGAGATGATACCCATGAAGAACTGAAAGCTAGAAGACATTAAATGCTAGCAAACTACCTCTTCGTAAAACAGTTATCCCTGGAAATTTAAATTTATTAACATTACAAAAGGTCTCTCTCTCTCTCTCTCTCTCTCTCTCTCTCATACACACACATACACACATGCACACACACACATATACTCGTGTGTGTGTGTGCGTGCGTGTGTGCGTGCGTGTGTGCGTGTGCATACACGTGTATGCTTACGATAATTTTCTTGCCCATCAGAAAAAAAACAAAAAAAAACTGTGATCTAAAATTAATCAACTCCATATAATCACTCAGTATTTCCAGTTAGGTTCTCCTAAAGAAATAAATTTCATTGATAATTTACACAGATTCTGAACTCTGAAGCAATATATACTTAATGGATAAATGTTTGAGATCAAATATGTGAAATTATTTTTAATTTTTTACCATGATTTATCAACCAAGTGCAGATGGCAGGTTTCAGAAAACATAATTTTCTTTGAACAATTAGAATTATTCTTGGCATATGAGAACATCTTAAATGATACAGAAAGAGGTTTGAGGTTTTCAATAGTCCTTGAATATCAGCAATATCACATTGTTCAAATGTACTTAAAAACAGGTCTTTTGTGGTATTCCTTGGTGAAAAATTAGTGCAGATTAGGTTATGTGCATATGATTGTTTTAAAGCAATGATTATTTAGGATACACATATTTCTTCAGCTTCATGACATTTAAGAACCAATAAAAGTCCCTCTTTCTGAAAGGCCTTCTTCCTATGTCTTCCCCTACTGACAAGCAACTCAAAATGCCATCTGGCACTCTGGTAGATTTGTCTGGTCCAACACAAATTTCATATGAAAATCTATTAGTTTAATGATAGGTGCATGCAATGTCTTTTCATTCATCAGAACAACCTTAGTTCAATGAAGTCTTATTTTGGATTAAAGATGAGAAAATATTGCTGGTGAGTCATCTTAAATGTTTAAAAGCCCTGAAAATACTTATAGCAAGTCATATTAAACAAATTTAAATTGGGAAGGCATTGTACTATGCCCTGACAACAGAAAGTAGTTTGTTATTTATCAGGTACTGAGAGCCAAATAATGTTCTTAAAATAATAACTTATTTTTCCTTCAAAATATCAAATAATAACAAACTTCATTATTTTAATATAGAAGACAAAAGCTTATAATCTTTTTAGCTTTCTCTCTTTCTCTCTCTCTCTCTC
The DNA here is from genome assembly GCF_045843805.1 of Urocitellus parryii. NCBI lineage: Eukaryota > Metazoa > Chordata > Mammalia > Rodentia > Sciuridae > Urocitellus > Urocitellus parryii. The sequence continues at coordinate 3,367,434 of NW_027554068.1, forward strand.
CTCACCCTGCAAATTCTTGTTTTTCCATGAAAGAAAAACACTAGATTGGATCGGTGAAATTATATAATGAGATAATAATGAATTTTGTTAATCTGGAATCAAAAGTATAGAATGATCCTAGGCAAAAATTGATAAGAAAGGGGAAATTGTTTAACTGCCTACAGAATAGTTCTATGCCCAACATTTACAAATGAAGTCTACTACAGCTTATTGAGAAAACCACATTATTCTCAGTACTTCAAATAATAAAAATCTCTTATCTTTCATGACACACAATAAAAATATGTAATTACAAATTACTAAAAATTTAAAAAAGAATTCTAAAAAAAGAACATAGATCAAACGCTAGTGCTAGTCATTGAGCAGAATTTGCAAATATCAAAGTATCCCAAAATAAAAATGTTCCAGAATATCATGTTGGTTTGTATGACCCTCTCATGACATTTTCTATTGTAGAAGGGGAAGGTTGAAGATATTCTAATCCCTTTCTCTTCAAAGGAAACTTAGAGCATTCATTCATTTTATTTAGAAATTATGAATTTGGGGATCTAAAACTTTCTCTTTTCCTTGGAAGCTGCATTATTTCCTGACTTCTACTGTTAACTGATTTCACCTATGTCATGTGGTTTGTTCTCCTTCATAATTGCTATTTCTTCCTCTTAAATCTGGCACCATGTCAAGATACCACTAACACTGTTATTGTTAATATTTCCTTTTGTCAGGTATCAATATCTAAGGGAAAATCCCATGCCTTTCATTCCAGGTATGGTTTGGATATGATTTGTCTCCACTCAAGTTTTTATTTTATTGAAGTGTGATTCCTAGCTTGCAATACTGACATTTAGGGATTTTCAGAGATGATTAAACCATGTGGACTTTATTTTTCCAAATAGATTAATGCAGCCTTGGGAGAAGTCTCACTTTTGTGAAAATGGATTATTTATGTCCCAGAGTGAGCTGTTAGAACGCTAGCTTGGTACTTCTTCTTTCACATATGTGCTCTTCTTTGCATGTGCCCACTTGGTCTTTCCCCATGAGCCCCTTAAGCCCCTTACCAGACACCAAGCATACGCTACTGCCATGCTCTTGAATTTCCTAAACCAGGAACAAAAATAAACTTCATAAATGATCCAGTCTCAAATACTCAGCTTGGCAAATAATATAGACTAATAAAATCCACAAAATTCTTGTGTAAATTGTTCTGTCTTTACTACCCTATGTGCAGTGCACATGGCATTATTTCTGTTTTCAAATATGTCAGACATTTGTTGAAAAAGTATTCATAGATTTCTAGTTTTTCAGTAACTGTTCAAAAAAATTCATATAAAGAAGAAGCTACCCTTTCTCTAAGGGAGCTTACAGTCAAATGGGATGACACACAAAATACCATGATTCAATCTACATTACAGGAATGTCCACTTACCTATATTGAGCAAGGTTTTTTTTTTTTTTTTTTTTTTTTTTTTTTTTTTTTTTTTTTTTTTTACAGAAGGTAGCTGAGTTGAATTTTAAACAGAACTGTTTTGACAATAGAACGATGATGTGATGTTTATGTGTGTGTGTGTGCTTTTGAGAATGCTTGTGTGCTCGTGAGTGTATGTATGTGTGCTGGTGTGGCACTAATGGTTAATGGTTCTGGATATGTTTCCAAAAGATGAGAAAAATCTCATGCCAAGTTGTACTTCTGTAAGGAGCCAACCGGCTTTTTTTTTAAATTGTAAATAGTTCAGCCTTGCTGGAATATAACAGAGTTACAACAAAAGTACACGTAGAGAGAGCAGAAAAGCAATCAGATAAACAGAGAACAAATTTGCTTGAAAAATTTAGTTTAACGACAGATTGTTACATATTTTGATGGTAGTGCTTTCTCTACTACTACACTTAATAATATCTTTAGTAAATAAACTAAAAACTGTTTTGTATACATGTGTCTTTTAACACATCTCTAATAAAATTTATTATTATTTCAAATTTTCACATAACTAATTTTAATATTACATCATATAAGGTGTGCAGCCAGTAAGTGGTGGAGACTAGTTATGTGTTTTTTCTTCTGACCCCCGGCTATTATTTTGACATCTGTCTTATTTAGTTTTTTATTAGTATACATTCATTACATAAGTCTGTCTTTTCAAATGCACAATTTGAATCTCCCTAAAAATGATAATTCATTGCTAACCATTTCTTCAAAACTGGATGAAGTACAGATATCAGTACTGTCTGATTTACTCTCTCACTTTCCCTTAAAGACATTGTCATTATAATTCTTTCTTTCTTCCTTCCTTTCTTTCTTTCTTTCTTTCTTTCTTTCTTTCTTTCTTTCTTTCTTCTTTCTTTCTTTCTTTTTTCTGTCTCAAACCTCTTAGGCCTTTGTAACGCCCCAGCACACATGTTTAGTGGATCATATTGCCATAGAATTTATTGTAGAAAATAGAAGTCATCAGATGGGGACTCCCTCCTCTCTCTACCAGAAGCACTAGAAACTTACAGCCATATGCCTCTGTTTAATCTTCTTCTTCTTCTTCTTCTTCTTCTTCTTCTTTTTTTTAAGACAAAGGATCTCACTTCCTAATGGAGGCCAGTTCCTTCAGATGTGCTCTGGATTCCATTCTCTCTTGTCTTCTTAATCAATTTACACCTTGATATTTTCTTCTTTCTCCCATAGCTTAAGGATATTTTTTTCAACTAGATCATTGAATACTGTTTCATGCTTCCCTTTCTGAGAGCCTCCCTTGATTGTATTTTTCTTTCCTCATTGCCTTTTGTTGAGTTTCCTGCTCACTCTCAAAACAAATTTTTATGATAGAGTTGTTTTCAGTCCATATGGCCTTTAATTTCAAAATCTATTTCCCTGCTGTGACTGAAGGACCCGACTGTCACAATTATAGAGGAGGAATAGTTTATTAGAGGGCTCACAGTTTCAGAAGTGTTAGTCCATAGAAGGCCTGCTCCATTCCTCAGGGGTGGAGGTGAGGCTGAACATCATGGTGTGAGAGTATGGCAGAGGGAAGCAGCTCACAGCACAGTGATCAGGAAGCAGAGAGAGGTTTCCACTATGGAGATATAAAATATATATCCCATATCCATACCACAGTTCCCACCTCTTCCAGTGACACCCTACCACTTTAGTTACCACTCAGTTAATCCCTATCAGGGGATTGATTCACTGATTAAGTTAAGATTTTTCCCACCCAATCATTTCTCCTCTGAAACTTGTTGCATTGTCTCACATGTGAGTATTGGGGAATACCTCAAATCCAAACCATAACATGTATTTTGTGTGGAGAAGGTGTTGGGTGGTTAGAACAACACTATTTTATCAGAACTCCCTAATGAAAAATGGAGGAAGTTGCAATAAAGAATATACTGCTCCTGAGCATAGCATTTGGAGAACACAATAAGCTCACGGCACTTCTACCCTCATTCCATGGTTGCACTCACCATCATCATAATCAGGCCACTGTGGCAGGAGAGAAAGACAATGTCAAGATTTAGTAGCACTAGTTAGCCTATTAATTCATCAAAAGCTTCACTGATATGACATCTTCAAGGCCTGGGCACTATACTTTTGTAGATTTTGATTTTTTTTATAGGGAGGTCAGTGAGAAGTGAGTCCCCTAAAAGAAAAGTTAGAACTTTCAGCTTAATAAGTGGATGCCAGCTTAATAACTGGTCAAGTTGTTTAAGCCATTAAACAATAGAATTTCTATATCATGAATGTTCAGAGGTATGTGTGGTTCTCAGCTTGCCTGTGAAGCAGGGGCTTGATTATGCCCACCCCCTTTTAGATTCCCTGGACAGCTCCATCCACTGTACCCTTTGATGACCCTTCCTATGCTCCCATACAGCATTTTTTGACAGTTTTTAGCACAGGCAGTGTAGCTGATCATGGACTAATTATGGATTTTGAAATGCTTAAGTTAAAGTGCTGTATCCTTGAACTTGATTCCTGTTATTCTTCTCTGAGGAGAATATCTAAGAGTAAGCCTACCTTTCTTGACAAGATCCCCTATGAGGAAGTCTCAAGGATTCACTTTCTATCATATAGCCTGGTATTTCCGGCTGTGTTGATTTCAAACTGACAAACTTGTTCTCCTGTGCTTCATATTTTGTCCCACTTTCTGTCCTAGGTATCACATTTTTCCCCAATAGTGAGCATCATATATGATTCTTTATACCAAAACTTATCTCAATCATTCCACCGCTCTGTAGATGGCTCACTCTTTTTAATTCATGAGAATTAAATCAAATAAAACTTCTGCCCAGAGCTATTATTTCAGAATCAGAAATTTTGGAGCTCCCTAATATTTTATCTCTCCTGCAAAGTCATCCCTTTCTTTATTGTTTTTATCATTTTTCAGCTGATTTGTGTGTCATTATATTCTCAGCACTAGCACAGAATGTGAATACAACACATACTTAACTAGCATTTTGAATGAATAGATAAATGAATATATGAATTTTTTAAGAGTTCTGCACATATCCCAACCGGGAGATGATTGGTACTATACAACATTGGTCAGAAAGATTACTAATTTAAAACTCTAGCTGGTTCCCTTTCCATTAAATTCCTACTATAATAGCAACAGAAACTTTGCATTTATGATAATTAAATCAAAATTTATATAAAGCCAGTAATCTCAGAGAAGTTCACAAATTTACCTGAGGTCAGAGTAAGTAGCTATTTACTTACTTAATAAGTAAGTAAAAATAAGTCTATTCAGTACCAAATACCATACTTTAACATTGAATGCATTGACATTTGGATTGAGGATACTTAATCTTGTTGCTAAATATCGTGATGCTATTAAAGCAAAATTTGGTACATTTTCTTCATCAAAATCAAGGGATTTCATTCCTCAGAAAGTGCTTCAAAGGAAAAGACATATGTTGAAGATTGAAATTTGCAAAAAAATTACTATCTTATACTGGACTCACATCCAGAATATATAAAGAACTCTCAAAACTAATAACAAGAAAACAAATACCCCAATAAAACTGAATAGCCTCTTTGAACAAACACATGAATACTTATTATATATATATATATATATATATATATTTATATTTATATTTATATTTATATTGATTTAGTTTATATATATATATATATTTATATTGATTTAGTTTATATATATATATTTATATTGATTTAGTTTATATATATATACATTGATTTAGTTTATATGCATATATACATATATACGTATCGGGGCTGGAGATGTGGCTCAAGCGGTAGCGCGCTCACCTGGCATGCGTGCGGCCCGGGTTCGATCCTCAGCACCACATACCAATAAAGATGTGTCCGCCAAGAACTAAAAAATAATAAAAAAAAACATATATATGCATATAAACTAAATCAATATAAATAAATATTTATGAAATGTAATTTAATAACAAATATGATACAGCACTATAAACCTAAAATGGAATAATTAAAATTAAAATAGAAAAGATGACCGAGTTGGCATAGTGCTTACTAATCCCAGTTACTCAAGAGGCTGTGCTGGGAGGATCATATAATAATGCTCATTTTGGGAAACATAACAAGACACTGTTTTAAAAAATTTTTTTAAAAAGAAAATAGATGAACCATAAGAATGACAGACAAAGTGTGGAACAGTTTGATTTTCTGATTAAAGTACATATAAACTTAACATGTGACTAAAAAATTCATCTCTCAAGTAATTTATCAAGAAAAATAAAAATATATGTGGTGTACAAACACTTGTATACAAATGTTTATAATCACTGTATGTATGATCATCAAAAATTTAACCACTCAAATGCCTCTTAAAAGATGAGTGGATAAACAAACGATGACACGTTGATGCAACAAAATGCAATTCAGTGATAAGACAAGAAAAAAATAACCAAAGCATGAAGCATCATGAATCCATCTCAAGTGCATTATAATAAAGGGAAAAAAAGATAAAAGTGTATGGATAGAAAATAAATTAATGTTTGTCAGTCACAGAAGGTGTAGGAAGGGTTGATTTTTTAAAAGATTAAAAAGGAGAATTATTTGGGAAGTAATGAAATTTTTTTTCTTAATTTTGGCTAATGTGATATAATTTTATTGTTAAAAACTCATAGAATTGTTCACTATAATGGGAAATTCCATTCTACATGAGTTATATCCCAGTAATCTAACTTTAAATTCTATTAATTATTGTAAAATATTTAATTCTCCCAAATTAGAAATGATCCTCTGAAAATTTGCCAATGATCTGATTTCTGTCCTCTGTTCTTATGAAAGTAGATATTCTAAGTAATAAACTTTAGAATTATAGATATATACACCTAAGAAAATGAAAGTTGATAAATCACATTATTTCATTTCTTACCTTTCTCTTTCATCCTCTGAAAATTTGCCAATGATCTGATTTCTGTCCTCTGTTCTTATGAAAGTAGATATTCTAAGTAATAAACTTTAGAATTATAGATATATACACCTAAGAAAATGAAAGTTGATAAATCACATTATTTCATTTCTTACCTCCCATCTATATAACTCATTTCTGTTCTTTATGTTTATATTTACTTAATTTTCTTCCAGTTAACATAAAGTTCTCCACATAAATGTGCTTTATCCGCATGCTAACTAGGTAGGCACTAGAGTCTTTCATTTATCTTAGAAGGTTTAAAGTGTTAAATTAATTTAGTGACCTTTGGTCACTCCAGCCAGGAATATAGAAGCAATAGCCTGCAGTGTCTGTTTTCACGTAATATTAAATAAAAAACTTCCATATAAAGTGTATAGTCTATCAACCTCATTTTTGCTATGAAAAAATTATGGCTCTGAGAGGGAAAATGACAATTGCTCAAGGTCATAGGTTAGATGTCTAGGTATCTGCCTGCTAGTATGGAGTTCTTTCCAAATAATAATTCTGTCATCCTGTAGATGATATAGAGATATATTGAGGTAGAATTTTTTCAGAGATAATTTTACCTCTTTCTAAAACCAGAATGAAAGCAAAAATTCACAAACTATGACATAGAACAACTCTATTATTCATTGTTACTTGGTTGGAAAATACTGATTCAAATTTCCTCCTGCCTAATAGTAGGTATAAGTAACTAAACAACACAATGCCAGGTGGTTGTCCTAGAAGCAATCATAGGAACTACCAGGTTTAATTATATCTACAAAAGAAGGGTGTATTTTTCTTGTTGGGCTCAATTAAAAAAAAATTCTGCTAAAACCCAAATACAGATTCTCTCTTTGTATCACACAAAACTTGAGAAAAAAACTGAAGCACTACACTTAGTATAAAAAAGACATCCTTCAGACAGAACAGGTGGCTGGCATTTTTCTATATATGAAAGTAGCATAACAAATTAAATATTAAAGAGTATATAAACCATAGTAATAAAATGATGAACATAATTATTCATTAACAGAATAAAAATATACTACTTTTGTAGTATAAAATGATAGTAAAATTTATCCACTTTTGTAGTATAAAATGATAGTAAAATTTATCCACCATTTGTTTACATGTATCACCTTATTCACTTTCATTATTCAATAATTTTGATCACTGTTCAACCAGCTCAAATAGGGAATCCCAAAGAGATGCTGATGCTGATGTAAAGAATATTTTTCATTTTGGCATTAGATATTGGACTTTTGAAAATTTGGTCATGTCTTTTTCCTTCTATATTCTCCTGTATAGGACAGTTGAAGTCTTAAGAATCTTTGTTCTAGTTTGTATTTGCTGGGATATCTTTCCATTTCAGTCCATCTTCCTGGTATTTTCTCCTAATACCTTTTTTCCTTTTATCATTTTTCTCTTGACTTAGAGTCAGGTGGCATCCTTTTGTGACTGTGTAGCAACACAAAATCAAGTCCTCTGATACATAAGGCACCATGTAAGTGGACTGAAGTTTAAAGAGCTTAGCTATGTTGTTCCTATGTAGAGAAGACTTCTCACACACTTTAGTTAATACAATGATTTTTTAATACTCAGGAAATTCTGAGAATATAGGTACTAGTTGTGTAGGTATATGTATCATGTGTATGTAGTATAAATTTTAATTGTGGTTTACACACTTAAAATTTTTATATAAGTATTTATAGAAAAATGGGAAAATATGAATCCATTTGTATAGTATTAGGTTTATTATTGCATAAGAGTCATAAACTATATTAAAGTAATCCTTCAGGTTATCTTCTAGCACTAATGCATTGTATCATATCAAGATGAGCAATTTTTGTCTCAGTGAAATCTACAATAAAATCGAAATAATTTGGGGCAATTTTTTTCAGTAGAATATTCATGCAATAGAAAATGCTTCAGTGTACTAAAGCCCAGCAATGTTAATGTTGTAATTATGGAAGACTTGTTTAGAGGTAATGAGCTAAAGTTTTGGCAGAACTTGTGACCATGAAAGCCTAATTTTTGGACATTGAATCCACCTCACCACAGAAACACATATCAAAAATGCTTGGTTGTTGTAAATCCCTGTTAGTAGGGCATCCAGCAACATTTCCCTTTGGCTGGCAGTTTATGTGGGATTCAGCTGTACGTCCTGAATGCTTTGAGTCCTCATAATCATATTATGTCTGCTCTTGCTCATGCTGAAACTGGCAGCCTAAGACATGTTGAATTGATTTTTAGTTGGCTGTTTCCTGTTTATTTCTGGAATGGGAGTTAGTTGAATAGACTTCAATAATGGAAAATATACTTTCCCAAGTATTACTTTCCCAAGTTTTACTATTAAGCTCTGTACTTTTGACTCTAATGAGAGCTCTCATACAAGAGGATCTAAAAATAAATAAATAAATAAATAAAAAGCATTTTATCTCGAAAACCTCATGCTCCAAATTCATGTTAATTAAAAACTCTGCTTTGAAGATTTGAGAGCTAATTGATAGTCTTCAGAAGATAGTAATATAATATTATGTTCATTCGGATATTTTCAAATAGCATACTTGTGCCCAAAGTATTCATTTATATTTAGGTTACTCCTCCTCATAGCTCTCCAGAATCTATATTCATTGATATGAGAGCAGGCTAAATAGAAAGTGGACAATATTAAGGTGTATCTATTATATTGCTATATTTCTCAACCTCAACAAGAGTCAAGTTCAAATCCACCTTCTTTCCAATAGCATTTATGGAAGATGGTAAAATAAATATTAGTCCTGGAAAAATGGAAAGGTAAGTCAATTTTTTAGCCTCATTATACCATTGATGGTCCTTGAAATCAAGGAGATATATGCATTTGTGCATGTATTAGAATATATTAGGTAGTAGAATATAACTCTTAAAAGTTGAAAAATATGGAAATCAGCCATATATTCTTATTTGTGCAGGAAACATGGTTTATCAGTACAGATGCCAGTTGAACAGATGCTATTAAGCTAGTCTTGGGCACCAGTAGAGGAATTACATGCAAACAACCAAACATTTAATCTGAAAGAATATGGAAATATTCTTTACAATTTTCATTCAAGACTTTGGATCTTATATTCAATGGACAAATGATAGAGTGATTAAAAGGTAAGCCCTATCATAGTCTCATTATACCACAGATGGTATGGTCAATTTCAATTTATTTTATTTTATTTATTTATTTTTTTAACTTGCAGATGGACACAATACTTTTATTTTATTATTTTATTTATTTATGTGGTGCTCAGGATTGAGCCCACTGCCCCATGTGTGTAAGGCAGGCACATTACCACTGAGCCACAACTTCAGCTCCTGAATTTCAATTTTTTAATATTGATATTGCAGAGGAGAATAAAGAATTAAATTGTCAAGTAGACAATTTTTAAAATACAGCAATGATCTTTGAAAGAGATCATTATAAGGGTGTGCCTCACTTTATGTTATAGATATTCAGCAAATATTGCCTATGTATATATGACAGCAGGGGCTAAATCTTTGTGAAGAATTTTCTAATTGCCCTGCCCAACTCAATCTTGCCAATTTTGAATGCTAATAAGATTCATCTAATCAGCACTGTTCTGATATACATGTTATATTTATGTATTCTTTCTGACCTCTATGGCTTGATCATAAATGTATATCATAGAGCAGTTGGTACAATATCAGATGCATTGCAAATACCCAATAATAAATACATATAAGATATTTAAATTTCATTTTAAGCTTGGAAATTAAATGTGGTTTTAATGAGATAATACTTAGCCTTGGTAAGCATACAAAGGTAAAACTACAACTGAAAAAAATATATATATATTCAAAAATAAAAGACATGAATAGTTGTTTGTCTATCCCTGTAAGAAATATCTGAAATAATGAACTTTTAAAAAAAGATTTATTTTGGCTAACAATTTTAGAAGTTTCAGTTCATGATCCTTTGATTCTTTGGGCAATGGTACATTGTAGAAGAAACCTCTGGTCTCAGGGCCTGGAAGAATGAGAGTTAGAGAGAGGGAGAGAGAGAGAGAGGGAGAGAGAGAGAGAGAGAGAGAGAGAGAGAGAGAGAGAGAGAGAAGGCAATCAATCCCCTTTGAGCACATATCTCCAGGGAACTAAAACCTCCACCAGACCTGACCTCACAAAGCTTCCATTATCTCCCAATAGTGCCAAGTTAGGGACCCATATTTACCATACACATCTTTGGGAATATTTAAGATTCAAACTGTAGCATTCTGCTTCTAGTCCCTATATTTTCATGTTAATTTCATGATGCAATATACATTTAATTAATCCCCAATTGTCCCTAAGTCTTAACTCTTCCAGCATTGTTCCAAAGCCCAAGTCCAAAGTGTCCTTGAAAACTATAGAAAATTGATGATGTGACAGGCACAAGGTACACATTCCAATTCCAAAAAGAAGAAATGGAGAGGATTGAAAGGGAGATCAGACATAAGACCAAGCAGGACAAACAAATACTCATTTTCCACGTTTGGAATCTGGGGCATGCTGAAACAGGGAGAGGACTTGCAAGGGCTTGGGTGTATCCACCCCTAAAAGTTTACCGGTTGGAGGCCGAATTCCTTCTATCTCAGGCTGGCTTTGCATGTGCCTGGAGCATCTCTTGGCCAGCATTGAATATTGATGGTATCTCTATTTTCTTTAGGTTTTTCACTATAGCTTCAGTTTTACTGATACAGTTCCACACACCACCCTGTTGGGGGCTTCTTGAATGAGGGTTGAGCTTGTACATATTACTTTGCCTCCCAGCCATTCCTCTGAAATCTGGATGGAAGAATCCATGAAGGTATAACTTGCAATCTGTACACCTGAAAAATCAGCACCAGGTGGATGATGCCAAAATGAACTGCCAGTGCACACTGCATGTGGGTCTGCTTTATCAATGGATGCAATGTCCTCTCAGTAACTTGCTGGCTAAATGTAGGGAAATGAATCCCAGAGACAAATAATACCCGAGGTGGCTCTTGCAGGCAGGGTACTGTAGGCTCTATTCTCAAAAGACTATGCCTTGAAAGGCATTTTTAAAAACTGCATTTCTCTATCTTTGAGCCTGTAATGGATCCCTCCTTGTTGATTCCTGAGATGACCTCAAGGCAAATTTCCTGCTGACTCAGCGCAAAGTTCTTGCTTTGTTTTCATACCTGTTATTAGCCACACCATCCTTGGCAACACCTTCAAGGATGCCCCTTTTCTGACTATGTCACAAATGTTTCAAGTGTTTCTGCTTTGCTCTCCTTTGTTCCTGATTTTTCTCATAATTTTGGCTAATTGGAACAAATACTAATTTAAAAAAAAGCAGCCACTATTACTCATGCCACAGTCTGAGTGCTTTGCTGACTTGAAATGTCCTCCATCAGATCAAGTAGTCCACCTCTTTTAAGTTCTGGCTTCCATAAAGAGCATAAACAAAATGTATTTAATTTTTTCTGTTCTAGTGTAACAAGGATAATCTCTGGTCTAGTTGCCCATACAATCCTCATTCCTCTCTGAAACCTATAGTGTTTACCGTCCACATTTCTATTAGCATTCTGAATTTCTAAGCTTCCAATAGAATTGTCCAATAAGTTCCATGAACAGTACATTTTTCCAAATTCCTGTTCCAAGCTCCATCTGTAAACAAATTCCAAAGTCTCTTCAATGTTGTCCGGTATAAGGTATTGACAGACCTCCACTTCTCAATACCAATGTTCCTTGTTACTCTGCTTTTCATTACTATCAAAAACAAGGAAGATAATCAACTTACAAAGATAAAAAGTTTTATTTTGGCTCACAGTCTTAGAGGTTTCAGTTCATGATTGTTGGCAAAGCAGGACCTCCTGGCAGGAGCATGTGGTATTGCAGAACTATTCACCTAATATCCAGAATGTGACAGAGAAAGGGGAAGTGTTTAATTTAGTTCCCATATTCCCTTTTGGTGATATGACCTCTGTGACCTTTCACCAGGCTCTAACTCTTGTAGTATCTACTGCCTACCAGTGACACCAAATTAGACACCAAGCCTTTGCCATGTGGACCTTTGGGGGATTTTGAAGGTCCAAAGAATGGAGGCATGTTAAAATGACTTGTAATTTAATCTCTAATGCAGTAAAGATTTTGTTTTGTATAAAAACATACTATACAAGGAGATTAATAATTATATTGCTGTGAAAATACCAACATATCTGAGACTATAAAAATGAGTTCAAGCAAAAATATAACCCTTGTGTAATTATGGACAAGAAACTTTAACAAGTTTATATAAAGTTCTCACGTTTTTGTAATGTCTTTTTTCCTACCTTACCTTTCGGTTGGAGGGGGAAGATAAACTTTGAAATTGCTGTACCTCATCATATAATTATGATTTGAATGCTTTAACTCATTACATCTTGAAAAAGTCATTTAAATTGATGAGAACTTTATTTGAGCAATAAATAGAGAACACACCTCTCAGACAAATTGAGAATGACTAAAACAAAAGGGGAGAAGAAGGAACCATGGAGCTAATCTGAAATTTTTAAAAATCCCATTACTCACCTATTAGGCCTGGATATTAAGAATTTATGCTTTTGTAGCAGTCATTTTGGTAATCATAAGAAGTTGGAAGGGAAATAGATTTTATGTGCCCTTAAAAAAATGTTCCTAGATTTATTTAAAGAGTAATATGAAGCACCCCAATTTTGCATGAGGAAACCTAAATCATGCTAAATATCTGAGTTCAGAAATGAAAGCTGGGCAGAGTAGCAAACTGAAATACTGAGATCTCCATATAAAGGCATCCAATAACTGAGAGTTTAAAATGAGATGTAAACAACTGAGGGTTTAGAACCTTAGAAGTGCTCCTTTAAACAAATGTTTACTCTTAGTGATAATTTTCATGCTTATTTAAAATATATGCTGCCCTATAGATTGTTAATGGCTTCCCTGAATCAAAGTTTATGTGATGCACTCTCGGATAATAAAACATCTAAAATGAGATTAACACAATGCAAATTATATTTTGCAATGTTTCCTCATATGAGTAACCTAGGAAATTTTAACAGGGTGGTATGTGAGATCAAGGGGAGCATATTACCTACCAACATTAATCACAGTTCATATCATGTCTATATCCTCAGTGTATAGCAGAGAATATCCAAAGTGAGCAAAACTAATAGTTGGATTGATGAGTACATCAGAAAATTCTTTATATAACAATACCACTGGAGCCCAGTCTTTTACATATGCTTAAAGATGCATAAATCACCAGTATATTCTTTTGGCATATTTCTTTAGGAATTGATTTATTGAATTTCTTCATTTATGTGCTTTTATATCCAAGAAAGATAATGAGATCTCACATTTGAAAAACTGCTAGATTTTTAAATGTTACTAAATAAAAGTGCAGAAACAATATCTTAAGACAGTTTGAGCTTGAACACTTTATACAACAGAAAATTAGAGGTGATTTGATCATATGACATTACTTTTTACATATACTGACTCACCAACATAATAGACTAATATGTAGAGAATTCTTTATGAAACATGCTTTTTACTTGGCATATATGGTTTAAGTACAGAGTTGCTATAGCATATATTTGCCTGCTTCTTATCCAGAAGGAAAATCCTTTTCATTTTAGTTTGCATGTTTTAAGATCTTTAACGGAATTTCTTTTAACAGAATTTCAGATAAAATAAAAACTTAAGATACCACACAGCACTTTAAATGACTTTATTAGGCAAAGCTATCACATTTCTAACTAAAAATTAAGCTAACATAGGAAGGATACAACTCTGTTTATGGAGAAAAGACATGTGACTTGATAATCTGATTTATATGAGATAGAATAAGAAAAATAAGATAGAATAAGAAAAATAAGAAAAATGATCAAATATAAAGAATGAAATGTGAAGAATAACACACAGAGACAGCTGTAAGATCTTAATAATTCTCCATGTTAGCTATGCAAGAAAATAAGGTTCACATTGTTTCATGTATTAAAATTAAATTCATCATTATTTGATGAATACCTGCCTTAGACTAAATGAGCAAGTTCAAGTTCAAAAGTATAAGATGATAATTCAAGGTGGAATGTTTCAATTTAAGTCATCATAATGGTAATGAATTAGGTCTTCTATGAGAAGATTCATTTTCAAATGCTTGTGAATCATGTAAAGATGTAGCCTATATTCCATTTTATCAAATAAATGAGATATGTTTATCACTGATCTGAAAACAGGTAATCTGCTCTGATCTCAGTTTTTATTAAGTTCCACAAGGGTCAGAGTGGAATAGGGTGGCTAAGAGTAGAAGTCTGAAGTGCTATGAAAAAAGACTCTGACCTATTACATTTAAGGTAGCCTGACAGCACCATACTAGTGAACATTTTTGACAGGACTGTTGTAAAGAATGATGATTTCATTTGATCAACTCCATATAGCGTAGGTGGTATAGCCTTGAGGCAGTGCAGCTTAGTAAACATATTTTATTACCTAGAAATGTTTCTGTACTTTTAATGTAAAACTAACAATATTTAAAATGAGAAGAATTTTCCTAACTCATGCTCAACAGCAAGTGAAATATGAGCACTGGGACAAGTTTGATCTTGAAGTGCCCAAAAGAAATGCTGTTGTCTAATGGGTCATTTTGGTTTTTATCCTAGTTCAAGCCACACATTAAGTTAGAGCAGAACTACCAAATATCTAGTTTGGTGACAACCACATGTTTATAAACTTCATTTTGCAGTGTACAATCAAATTTATTAATACAGAAATTAGATGATATATAATTAATGTAGCTGTCATGACAAATCAGGAATATCTGTACACAGTTACATTTTCCTATACGAAATATACACCAAATATATTAAATCTACATATCAAATAAAGATGTTCTAAAATAAACAAAATGAAGTTCTTTTTAAATGCTTATATTGATAAGCCCAATTTATATCTTAAATTAAATACATTTGGGGCTGCGGTTGTGTCTCAGGAGTAGAGTGCTCACTTAGCACATGAGAGATCCTGGGTTCCATCCTCAGCACCACATAAAAATAAACAAAATATAGGTATTTTGTCCAACTACAACCAAATAATAAATATTTAAAAATAAATAAATACATTTGACTGAGCATGTAGTATGTGTGTGTGTGTGTGTGTGTGTGTGTGTGTGTGTGTGTTTAGTATTTCCAAAATTTTACCGCACAGAGAGTAGTCTCTGGTTTGAAAGAAGAAGAATCATCAATATTCTAAGATTTACAAATGAACAAATTGGACAGTAATTAAAAATCAAGACATCTGTACCTTCCTCACAAAGTGCCTTTAACTGACAAATTGACCAAATTCTTCCTGTGGACAATATTATTGCTTCTGAGTGTTTTAATATTCTTCCTTCTACTGAAAACATGAAATCATTACTTGATATTTGCTTCAGGGAAAATGTTGAAATGTACTTCTACATGTTTTCCTGATTCTGATGTGTATCATTGTCTACTGGAAGGGTATTCTCATAAACATTTTACAGCCTGCAACATCATTATCCCTGTCCTCCTATATTTACCTCCATCTCACACACTTATCAATTAATTCTTGGATTCCTCAAACTCAGAAAGTGTAAGATGTTGCAGAATGTGGATCAAGAAGGCACCAAGCAGCAGCAGTAGCCAAATGAGTCCTAGTCTGTTTTCCAGGTTGTGCTCTCACTAGTAAAGCAAGTCTCGCCTTCAATTTCACTTCGGAGGCCATGGTCCCTTTTGAAATTAACTACACAATAATGAGTAAGTAACAAAGTGACCACCTAAAGTCCCTTTCACAGAAGAGTTGACTTACAGGTTAACCTTCTTTCAAGATGCAGTATGCTGTAGTGAGAGTCGATAAGCCAAATTCTACTACTGATCCTAGTTCGAGGCCAACATGTAAAGAGTTTTTTGCCTTTTGTTTTATCAATGATTTTTTAAAAATTTTGTTCCACTGCTTTTATGATAAGGAGGGAAAGTGCACTCACTTCTGTGAGGAGCAGATTCTAATTTTCTTTTCACCATTTTGAGATGGCCATGCATCTTTATGTTGCAGCACTGTTTTATTTCATTACAGATTATACCAGATATTCTTGGCTGAATTGACAGGGGCCCATGACACTAGGCCTCAGAATATCCAGACTTCTTATGCTTATCTTGCAAGAGTTATCACCAGTGCTATCTAACAAGAGCTTAGCAGCTATAAAATATCTTTAGAAGAACATCCACTTATCTTTGGGGCATGACACTTTTTTTCAGAGATCTGTGCCTAAAAGAAACTCCCTTATCTCATTTACATAGATTTTTAGAGTCTCCAAAACTGTGATAAAGAACTCTAGTTCTCTATCAATGATTTAGGAATGTAGGCCAAGGAAAGAGCTAATGGTAAACTATTTTTCATTATCTAATATTATTGTATGTAACATTTATGAGTAGTCATCTGTAAGGAAGAGAATGTGCATCTTGAGGATATCAAGAAAATATTAATTTTTACCTTGTATGTGCTTTATAGCATACAGTGGAAAACAGTTTGAATAATACATGGCTATAATATATAGTTACACACCAAACAATAACATTTCAGCCAATGATGGATCCTGTTTGCAATGGTAGTCCCACAAAGTTATTATGAGCTGAAAATGTACCTAGTAGCACGGTAGCCATCAAATACCATAGTGCAACAAAATACTTGTGATCATGTTGGTGTAGAGAAACTTCTATATGTCTATTTTTGTAAAAATTCAGCACATCATATAAAATGCATAAAATCTGTCAAAGACAGTAAATTACTATATTACTAATTTATGTATTTAGTATGATATACTTTTATCATTATTTTATATAATTAAGTGAGATATAAAATAATATGCCATAATATTGTGGCCACAACATTACTCTGGCCACACCTTCTTATATCTTCTCTTTCCCCTCTTCTCTTGATTGAATTAAAGCACCACAAAAATGAGTGATTGACTGATACCACTAGATTTGTGTAAGTACATGCAAAGAAAACCCAAAGAAAAGTGCAGGGGCAAAGTAAAAGGGCTGTTCATTAGAGCTGCCAGCTCTCTCTCTCTCTCTCTCTCTCTCTCTCTCTCTATATATATATATATATATATATATATATATATATATATATGTAACATTAAGCCATTAACATCATTAGAACAGATGATGAACATATCTGTTCTAACAGATGATGAAAATATCTGAACATATTTTGAACATATCATGTGAGTTTAATAAACCTTCATTATGGTACCCGAAAAAATATAGAATTCACTTTTTAATAATTTTCTGCTCAGGATTTTAAGCTATAAATATTTCTAAATCATAGGTCAGTGTATGTTTATAATGTATTATTATGTTCACTATTCATTCTCTTGACATTATTAAGTTACTTCAAAGAAAATTTTTTGTATTTCTTGAAATTTTGATTAGCAATGGAGTCATATAATTTTACTATTTTATAAATAATTATATTATAAATATAAATAAACATGTTGGATTGAAGAAATTTGCTCTTGAGTAGATACACTTTAAATTTACTTTTGGTCAATTTTGTATGAATAGATAATCTGTAAGTAATAAGTACTCTGCATTTCTGAAAATGTCCCTTGTGGGACAAAATAGAAAAGTGTGAGATGACATGATGTAATGAACTATCAATTTTCTTCCCTTGGAGAAAATTCTATTTTTTTTTCAGAGATGGGCAAGACCCATGCCTTATTTCAAGGATATTTTTTGTTTAAATGATAAGGATAAGTAAGGAATTTATCCAATGCTTTGTAAAGTTTTCTTCACCATGAAGGCCATTTTCGAAAAATAGTCCAAACGGAAACTTCTCTAAATGTAAGGAATACTGTTTATGCCTATGTCACTGTGTGCTTACAGCCTTTCTCTTGAACATTGTGTAATTTTCTACATCCCTTACACATCCAAGAGGATTCTCAGTTTACGGAAGACAAGACTTACATTTTCACATTAAGAATCTTTTCACATATTTAGAGCTCAATAAATACAGTTAAATAAATAGCAGTAAATAAATAAATAACAGAGTTAACATCTAGAATCAACAAATGGGACTTACTCAAACTAAAAAGTTTTTTCTCAGCAAAAGAAACAATAGCAGAGGTAAATAGGGAGCCTACATCATGGGAACAAATCTTTACTCCTCACACTTCAGATAGAGCCCTAATATCCAGAGTATATAAAGAACTCAAAAAATTAGACAAGAAGATAACAAATAACCCAATCAACAAATGGGCCAAGGACCTGAACAGACACTTCTCAGAGGAGGACATACAATCAATCAACAAGTACATGGAAAAATGCTCACCATCTCTAGCAGTCAGAGAAATGCAAATCAAAACCACCCTAAGATACCATCTCACTCCAGTAAGATTGGCTGCCATTATGAAGTCAAACAACAACAAGTGCTGGTGAGGATGTGGGGAAAAAGGTACACTTGTACATTGTTGGTGGGACTGCAAATTGGTGCAGCCAATTTGGAAAGCAGTATGGAGATTTCTTGGAAAGCTGGGAATAGAACCACCATTTGACCCAGCTATTCCCCTTCTCGGTCTATTCCCTAAAGACCTAAAAAGAGCATGCTACAGGGATACTGCTACATCAATGTTCATAGCAGCACAATTCACAATAACAAGACTGTGGAAGCAACCTAGTTGCCCTTCAATAGACGAATGGATAAAAATAAAATGTGGCATTTATACACAATGGAGTATTACTCTGCATTAAAAAATGACAAAATCATAGAATTTGGAGGGAAATGGATGGCATTAGAGCAGATTATGCTAAGTGAAGCTAGCCAAGCCCTAAAAAACAAATGCCAAATGTCTTCTTTGATATAAGGAGAGTAACTAAGAACAGACTAGGGAAGAAGAGCACGAGAAGAACAACATTAAACAAGGATGAGAGGTGGGAGGGAAAGGAAGAGAGAAGGGAAATTGCATGGAAATGGAAGGAGACCCTCAGGGTTATACAAAATTACATACAAGAGGAAGTGAGGGGAAAGGGAAAAATAATACAAGGGGGAGGAATGAATTACAGTAGTGGGGGTAGAGAGAGAAGAGGGGAGGGGAGGGGAGGGGGGATAGTAGAGGATAGGAAAGGCAGCAGAATACAACAGACATGAGTATGTCAATATGTAAATCAATGGAAGTGTAACTGATGTGATTCTGCAATCTGTATATGGGGTAAAAATGGGAGTTCATAACCCACTTGAATCAAAGTGTTAAATATGATATATCAAGAACTATGTAATGTTTTGAACAACCAACAATAAAAAAAGTATGCATGACTGTAATCCTACTGAGACTCTGTCAAAATAAAAATAAAGATGTAACACACACACACACACACACAAAAGAACATTAATTTGGGATGACCTAGTAAAAGAGACTGAAAAGTAAGTATAGAACAACAACAACAACAACAACAAAAAACATTCATAGATGAAAAGAGATTTTAAGGAAATGGATTGTGCAATTCTGCAAAGAATCTGAGTATACTGACAAGTCAGCTATCAAATTTGAAGATCTCTGATAAGAAAGCAATTTTATCAGACATGGATGTCAGAGTAAAAGAAGAATGAGCTGAAAGAACAAGGGAAGCAGCAATTCCAAAAATCTTTTTTGTTGAAGAATTACAGGTGAAGAAAGAGAAATAATGGCATCATAGAAGAAAATAAAATAGGGATAAGGAGATTGTGGGGCATGGGGCCAGACCATAAAGGTACTTCAAAGTGCACTTAAGAACTGTATCCATTCTTAGATGGAACCTGACTGTGTCTGCTATCAATGCTCAATCTATAGTGTTCTATGGTTATGTTCACTTCCTGCACTTAAATTTTCTCACAGATTCTTACATTTCAACAATTCCCAAAAAGTTCAAATGCATTTTCCTTTTCTTCTCTAAGTCTTGCCTATGTCTGGCACATTATTATCCTTTTTTTTCTCTTTCCACTGAATCTCTCCAATCTCTCCAAACTCATTTTATAATGTGAAATACTATTCAATGCATAAGAGTTAAATGAATTAAGTGCTTTTTAAATGAATTATACCGAAGTCAGCACATATATGTGCTATTACATACATATCTGAGTACTTGGCAAGTATTGCTAATTTGTCTATGTACTTTTTATATTAAAAACCAAAGCAATGTTAAAAAAAAAAGAAAGTAAGCTAGTAAGCTTGTCCCAATCAACTGAGCACACATAGATAAATTCTTCCATTCCTGAGACAACATTTTTGGTTAGGTTAAGGTCTTATTTTATACCCTCATCTCATAAAAAAAAAACTTAATTTTTAATCTTAAAAAGAGTTAATATTATGATATGTATATATGTGTTGAAATATACTCTACCCTTTGCTGTATGCTATTTTTCAATTAGTTACAAAATGGGCACATGCACAAATATATGCAAGATCTCAGTGACTTAGTATTTTAAAATAATGTAAGATAAATCAAGAATAAGTTCTAAATTGATTTTGTGTTAAAATGACAATATTCTGAATATGTTGTGCTACATTAAAATATCAATATATTTTTAAAAGACTTTATTATTTTCTGAGAGAGAGAGAGAGAGAGAGAGAGAGAGAGAGAGAGAATTTTAATATTTATTTTTTAGTTTTCGGCGGACACATCTTTGTGTATGTGGTGCTGAGGATCAAATGCATGTCAGGCAATCGCATTACCACTTGAGCCACATCCCCAGCCCAAGACTTTATTTTGTACTTTATACTGTTATCTTAAAGGTATATACTTTTATTCACAGTGAGATATATGCACTTATTCACTATATTTTAAAATTTTTATTAATTTTTCTGTGCTAAATATCCTGAAGGACATAATAGTAAGTATAAAAATATTTGATTTGGTCAATGTGCGGCTATTAGTGTAGAATTTATGCATATTACATATTTATCAGGAAAATGTAAAACCCATCAAAATTCACCAAGACACACTGAACAACATACACAGAGACATTACAGATGTATACACACATATACATATACACAATTAAGCAGTTAATCATAAATACTCCATCCATTTTAGAAGCACTAAAATTTTTAGCATTTTTAAATAAGTAACTAAACCCTAGTCCATTTATTATTCTTTGAGAGGAAACATAAAAATATAGGCAATTTATAATTGCTTTATTCTGTGTAACTCTTCAAAGATTGTAAATGGCATTTCTACCTCTCTTGCTCTTCTGCCTGGCCCTCTTTTCTTTACCTTTGGCTAGAACTTCATCTGGATTGTTGCTTCTAAATTAAAGTTAAACACAATTTAATTATCACTCCTGACAGTTGGGTTTGGTTGGTCCATACAACTTGACTTTGATCTGTGTGTATGTGTGTGTGTGTGTGTGTAAGATAGAGAGAATATCTAATAGTCACACATTGAATAAATCAAATATTTTTATACTTACCATTATGTCCTTCAGGATATCTAGCACGAATAAATTAATAAATTTATTAAAATACAGTGAATAAATGCATATTGTCTTACTGACAATAAAAGTATACACCTTTAAGATAAAATTATAGAGTGCAAAGTAAAATCTTTTTAAAAAATATTGATTTTTTAAATGTAGCATAACATATTCAGAATATTGTCATTTTAACATAAAATCAATTTAGACTTATTCTTGATTTATCTTACATTATTTTAAAATCCTAAGTCACTGAAATCTAGCATATATCTGTACATGTGCACATTTTGATTTATCTTTAACTCATTTTGTAACTAATACAAAAATAGCATATATTAAAGGGTAGCATACATTTCAACACGTGAATACGTGCCATAATTTAAACTCTTTTTAAGATTAAAAATGAAGTTTTTCTTTATGAGATGAGGGTTTAATATAAGACCTTAACCTAACCAAGAATTTTATCTCAGGAATGGCAGAATTTATCTTTGTTTGCTTTGTTGATTGGGACAAGCTTACTAGATTTCATTTTTTTAAATGTTGCTTTGGTTATTAATATGAAAAGTACATAGACAAATTAGCAATGCCTGTTAGTGAGAGAGAGGGGGAGGGAGGTGAAGGAGGGGGGAGAGAAGGAGGGGGGAGGGAGAGAGAGAAAGAGAGAGAGAGAGAGAGAGAGAGAGAGAGAGAGAAGAGAGAGAGAGAGAGAGAGAGAGAGAGAGAGAGAGAGAGAGAGAGAAAGAGAGAGAGAAGAAGGAGGAAGAGGAGGAGGAGGAGAAAGAGGAGAGTAGGGGAGGAGGGAAGAATGCTTAAAAAATAGCTACGTGTCATATTCTAAATTCAATGACTAAGTTGATTTGTTATGATATAGAGAACAAATGTGGGTTAACATTTTAAAATGACGTCTGTGAAAATTTCCCCATGGACACATATAGAAGAATTTTTTGTCCTCACCTTTGGTTAGATTTCTGGACCTCATACAAACAGTAAAGGCAAATATAGAATTTTGAATTGTGAAGAAGTATTGAGTAATTTTACAGTTTTCAAGTTTTAGCTTTAGGAGTCAGTCTGTTAGGCATTTTTGTATCCAATACTTCATAATTTCTTATGTCTATTTATTAATAACATTCTTAAATTTAATTTCTTGCCATCCCTAAATTTTTTATTTCCCTTCATCTCTGAGTTCTTATTTATCATCAATTTCAGTCTTCTATCTAAATGTATTTTTTCCTTCATAAATATATTTCATTGAATTTCTATTCATTAATAATCATTGTATTCTAGGAGTGTATCAAAGAAAAAAGACAGTATTTACTCATTTTGTCACTGTATGCACCTTCTCTCTTCTCTGTTTCCCATTTATAAAGAGAAACATGAAGTTTTACCTAAACATTAACAAGAATATAACAAGAATATCTATTTATTCCCATTATTTCATCAAATACAAATAAGCAGTATTAAGAGAGTATAATATATATTCTCTGTGCTTATAAATATGCCTTCTATATCTTCATGATATAAATTCTTTACTTCGAACTAGCTATTTATTCTTTGAATGGACCCTCATAGTTTTTTTCATTTCTTAAAGAATCTTCTCACTTCTGGGTACATGATTTCAAATGTCTCACTTCCTTCCATTGAGAGTATATTTAATTGAACTTTCTTCAAGATATAATGTGGATATAGGTGTCATGCAATCAGTCCAGGATTTTTCAGTAGGTTGAAAAGATGACAGAATTAGTAGAGTTGCCCCTCAACCCCATTGGGTGTGACAACTGTGATATATAATAATGCTTAAGCAGTACACATTAAATGGAACCAGCCAGATGCAATGTGTTTTGCAGAAAATTTTATTCATAATACCTGAAATGGTTAGTAAATTTATGAGGATCAGCACATCTTATACACACAGATTCCTCTCATATTGGTATCAAAAGTTTTATTAGAAGGCAATTAAGAAGCATATATTACAAACGTTATTCAAATAATCACTATTTATTATAGCTTTTAAATTTTAAAAGCATACACTATCCAAGTGTATGCCTTTAAAATTTATATGAGAGTTTGAGAATTGGTAATAATTAAAAATGGTTAATATAGTGAGAAAAATGTATATAATGTTTGCATTTAGAGGAAAAGAATATTGTTTTGAATTTATTTACTTTAATATGAAATTCAGTATAAAAGTCAATATTTTGTATATTGATAGAATAAATGATGTGTAAAAGTATAAACTGCTTATAAACACTAAAGTACTATTCAATCATATACTATAAAATTGTGTGTAGATATATTTTATAGTAGTATAATACATCAAATTCAACCTTACCCTGAATTTGTTATATTTTTAGATTTATATTATAAAATGATGCAAAATGAAGGAAAAAATATAAAAGGAAATCAAGGACTACAATATTATATCAGTATTTTTTGTCATGCAAACATACCAATATGAATCATGATTTAACCTTCTTATAAAATGGGAGCATCAAATCTGTCAACAATTAACACAGGGCTTACAAAATTTCTATTCATTTTTCTTGTTAAATGTATTACTAATAGGGAATATATTGATTGCCATTAAATTTACCTAAAAATATGATAACAATAATTACTTGGTTGTTTTGAGGTAATCCTAATCCCTTAAGAGAGGGCATTCTTGACATACAAAAGTCATTGCTCAAAACCTAAATTGGAGGCATGTCCTGTTTGGTTGAAGAGCAAAGACATCAATATGATATTAGCTAAGTGAAGGTGAGGTTGCATTCTGGGAGATAAGGTCCAAGAGTTTACAGATCATGGAGCATCTGGATGGCCATTTTAAGGGTTTCATTTTACAGAGAAAATATTTTATAGAGTTGATCTGATGTGACTTGACATTTTAATAGGATCACTCTAGCAACTGTGTGGAAAATAGACTGGGGGCAAAGGTGGAAGTGGGGAGATCAGTCACAAAGATATTGCAATACTTCAGGTGAGAGATGATGGTGACATAGAGTGAACTGTTAGCAGTGGCAGTGGTAGGAACTGATAGAAGTAATGGCATGTCCTGACAGAATTTAAAAGTGCAGCATGAGAGAGTCAGAGTAGTATCTAGATTGACCTCAAATGTTTTAATGTAAGAATCTGTGGGACTATTAATTGAGACAGGAAAACTTTTAAAGGAGAAAGTTTGAAACAATAATCATAGATTCCTGTCTGAAGTTTTAAGTGAATATATATATATATATATATATATATATATATATATATATATATATATTCCTGTAGAATAAAACTACCAAATGCAATAAGTAACCATTTGCTATCTATATGAATTTCCCAATGGAAGGAAGGTGTTGTGAACCATAGATATCTCCAGATAATTTTCCATAAATGCTACTAGAATAACTTGATATTATTTAGAGAACAATAAATACTTTTGATGTTTGTATATTTATAAGTTTTTTTAAAAAACTAGGATAATATTGGTAGACTAAGATTCAGCAACATTTCCATGAAGAGATACACACTATCTTGAAGGGACCATTGTGAAGATTTAGGAAAGTTTCCAGTCACTGGTGAAGAAAATATATGTATTTCTTTCCTGGGGTCTACAGTGAACACTTACTGTAATTTTCCTTTGCTATCCTTGATGTTCTTATTTATTGATAAATAGAAAATCATACCTGGACTGTTCAGAATATTTGTGATTCAGTTTTGGGAAAAAGTATCTCCTAGAGTGGGAACTCTTGATCAGGTGGAAAAATAAACAAACATACAAATACCTTAAGTCCTGAATTCCAAATGCAATTACTTTCCTTTAGAAAGCTCTGCCATTTCAATAAGCTCTGAATATTAATACAGTAATAATTTTTCTGCATTGAATATGCAGGAAAAACATAATTTAGATAAGTTTCCAATTGGATAAAGTGTTTGAATTAATAAATATGATCAAAATATAGCTCTGCAGGGTGAACATTTTATTGAAAAGAGAAAGATTAATTTTTATAGTGAATGGGTTACTGAAAGCTCTAATTTATATTAGAACAGTTCTATAGAAAAGCTGATAGGATCTGAATGGGCAATATTTGATATAAGTAAATTGAGTTTGATAAAGTAAACTAAGAATAAAGATCAGTAATTTTAAATACAATGTGTTATGAAATCAGTTGTTGATTGTTGATTTGTTGTTTCTGATGAAGTTGCTTTAACTTTCTTTTTTGTTTTTAAACATTCAAAATTATTTTAAAATTTAAAAATTCATCAATATGTAATAATAACATATTGCTAAAGATTTTAAACAGTTGTTTCATGGTTCAATTTAAAAATTACTGAACATGTGGAAAAAAATATGTACCATGCCCTCTTATAAAACATCACTTTTATTTTAAGTGTGCATTCTAATAAAATATAATAGAATGTCTGTACTTTTAAAATTTGATATTATCCAGCCTAAGGGACTATCTAAAAGAATTAATGTTCAGGTTTCAAAAACAAAAGTCCCAGAACATAGAATTTTATTCTTATCTTTTCAACTTTGAAATATGAAACTTGGCTCTATAGCTTAAAAAAATCAGACTATGCCACAATTTCTATCAGCAAGTATAAAACTTTTATTTATTTACTGTTTTTCTAAAAGTAATAATTGCATCAAGCAAAACTAACATGTCAAAATCAATAGTTTCATATTAGAAATGCCCCTCCCATCTAGTAGGACTATAATAAGAGAAAGTAAATGCTACTTTTTGAGAAAGAAATATTAATGTGATCATCATGACTTTTTATATGAAAACGATGCTTTGCCTTGAATTCTGACAAAGGTATTTGAACAATCAAAATAGTCCTTCTGAATATCTATTGGTGCTTTTTAATTTAGAAACAACTTTTTAAAATGGTTCATTTTCCAAGTATCATGGCTTTGGGAATGTTCATGATTACTTGAAAAGCCTGAAACAGGAATTTGAAATGCAAGCGTGATACCCACCAGATGCTGGCCTTCTGCTTCTCGCACCGCCCTTAAAGTTCTCGGTTTTGTCATTGATTAAGAGTCTTGACCATCAGTCTGCCTTATGGGAAACTCGAGTCAAGTTCATCTCATTAGACTGGCACATGTTTCTGGAACATCACGGGAGACATGTGGCTGGTTATACTTCACCCTCGTGTAGTTTCTCCTCTGCTTCCCCTGGACCCCATCACATAGCCCCTCTCTCTTTTTCCAGGAGTCCTCTCTAGTCACTTAGTTTCAGAATTATTTTTAAATCAGAGTTTTAACAGCATATTTGATTTAATTGGTGTTGAAATAGCCCTGAAATCTACCCATAAACCCTGAGCACTTAAAAACATGGTATAAAAATACTAACTGTTCTGTCGAGTTCCAGAGAGCAGCCCTCTGACTTGTTTATACAAAAACAATGGTTATGACTTTAATGTTCACACTAATTGACCTTTTTAACAGAATCAAGGCATGAAAATCTTAGAACAATGTGGAAAAACTAGTAATTGTTGGGAAATGAAGTATATTCCTGTGAATGCCTCTCATGAGAATACCAGCATGTATTGTGGTTACTATATAACTTGTCACAGTTGAGACTTTGTTGCCTCTGATTTCTTCCACCCTAAAGTGAAGTGGTGCATCCTGTTTACAATCTTCCAAAGGTCTGTGGGCAACATGACACTGCACTACTTAAAACAATTGTCTTAAGAGAAATTCTGGGAATTTAGGATGGGGAACCTCAGAGTAGTCTGATATAAATTCTTGCTGTAAAAGTTTTTAGAAACTTGATAATAACTAGACTATTGTTCTTTGCAGTTTCTTATATTATCCCTGGGTGTTGCTGTGTACAGGGATTTTTTTCAGGTTGTAAGCATTTTTTTATAACAATGAGAAGTGCCTTTTCAGAGATGAATAACTTTCAATGGTTTTTTAACTTGGTATCTCTGCCATTGTAGTTTCTGGGCAGATTTCTTGGAATCTTAAATTGTAATTCAGCCTTATTAGATATGTAATTGGGAAGCTTTAAATGTTTAGAGGTTATGCAAATTGGTACTTACTTGGAGTCTGTCTGTGTGGTGCTGGGGATTAGAACCCAGAACCTTCTTCCTGGCGAAGCCCATATTTCAGCCTGTTGTTTGGAAAATTTGGGTTGTTAAAAAAGATTTTGTCTTTTTCTTTCCTTTCACATAAATCATTATATTGTAGAAGTGGAATTTTAAGTGTTTGTGTGTCCAGTGTATTGCATGTATAGCCTGTTGCTGTACCCTTTCAGAGTTTGATGCTTAATTGGACTTTGAATCAATAAGTGTAAATATAGCTTTTGATCTGTAATACTTTTATACAAAGGTTTTTATTTTAATAGTAAAACATTTTGTCATAAAAAAAAAAATAAAATAAAATGGTTCATTTGATGTATGTTTTTCAGGGTGTAGTTAGTAGTATATTTTTCATGTAGATAGCATGAAAGTATTCATTAAATGTTTAATTGGCTTAGAAATTAAACATCATATGCAAACCTGTGAGGTTGATTTTTTTTAACTCAAAAAGGTCAAATTGAAAACAAAAACACATTTTCCGTTTGTGTTCTTACAGAAGTATAACGGTTTTTATTTCGATTTTTTTAAAGAAAAATAATAATACAGTAGGTTCTTTTCAGATACTAGATGTCATGTTAAAATACCAATGCTGCCATACCCCACATTCAAGCCATGAGTGGACTTAGAAAAGTCTATAATTATTTCCACTATTTAGATCTCTGAGGCTTGTCTTCTCTGAATCATACACAAGAAGATAAGGATTTAACTTGGTAGCCTTTTGCAGCATCAAGGGAAACTGTATTTCCCACATATAGAGTTAGGAAACAAGAAAGTGAAAACTTTCATCTCAATCTGACTGTACTTCTGGAAAATGAGGTCCAAGAACAGGTCAATGTCAGTATTACATTGTTTATTTTTTTTTAAAGGAGATTCATATGATTTCTTTTGTAATGTGGTAAAATGTAACAAAGGTTTGGAAATTATGCAAGGCTTTGCTTTGCAATTGCCTTAAGTAAATTTTTACCTAGGAAAATAATCTTGTTTTTAATATTCTTATTGAATATTTTACACAAAAGTAAAAATAGCTATAAAATAAGGGGAAATATGCTATTTTATGTGACAGCATAGAGAGATTCCACAGTGATCATATATTAAAATTATAATGTTAACATATCAGAAAGCAGTATTTGCCAGTGTGACAGAAACCTTCATAATACACAATTGATGTTACTGAGCTAGTTGCCCACAATGCATGTCTTAATCTTTCCACTTTGCTAAATTGATAGTACAGGG
The DNA here is from genome assembly GCF_045843805.1 of Urocitellus parryii. Classification (NCBI taxonomy): domain Eukaryota; kingdom Metazoa; phylum Chordata; class Mammalia; order Rodentia; family Sciuridae; genus Urocitellus; species Urocitellus parryii. The sequence goes on from NW_027554068.1 coordinate 3,396,584, forward strand.
TGTAACCTCACACATTCTTATATTGGAGGACTGCTCTAGTTTCAAGCTTCCCATCCAGCACTGAGGCTAAGAAAAAGGGGAAAGGGAGAGAGAATAATAGTACTCACTCATTTTGCTCATTATTATCAAGACAGCAAACACTTTCCTTAAAACAACCCCTCCCTAGTGGATAAATATTTATAGATATTGACTAAGGAGTGTTAAGTAACAGAAAGACATGCTGGACATCTGATGAGTAAGATTTGTGATTATTTGTATAGGAAAAGAAAAAAAAGATAAGAACTGGTCTTTGTATACCCAATTTGGGTGGTCTGGGCATTTTTCAAGACTGACTAGAGAAGAAAAAAAGATGAGAACTTGAAAGACTTATTTTTACAAATCTCTAAGTGAACCAACTCAGTGTGCTAAATGATCTTGAATTTGACTCATTTCAGACCTATGAATGGTATGTGTGTGTGTGTGTGTGTGTGTGTGTGTGTGTGTGTATATATATATATATATATATATATATATATATATATATATTCCAGTGATTTAAATTAAATGATAGAATGACATACTCAATTAGCATTTAAAAATTTTAAAAATGAAATACTATGTGCCCAAATATCAGACAGATGTCAGAGAGTTTATCTGAAAATCCTGGACTTTAATTCTGTCACTAGAGATTTTTATACAAATGTGGAAATAATTTATAAATTAATACCTTAATTGAAGTTCCCATAAGATTAAGAAATGAAAAAAATATGATACAACTAATAAGTTGTATAGAATTCAAAGATGATATAGATAAATATCTAGTCTTTGCACAAGTTTGTAAAGGTGAGGAATATTTGGGAGCAAGTGAGGACAAAGGACAGGGTTTCTGATTTTACAGATGACTTGGTGGCCTGAGGTAACTACTGAATTAGCAAAAGATTTTAATAGGACAAAAACGAGGGGAATGCACCCATAATCATTTTTTTTCCAAATGACATAATATCTCTTACTTGTAGAGTTGCAAATAACTGTTTGAATATGATACTATTAAATTTGGGAATCTGATTATCTATTAAGTCTGCCTAGAAATAAAGCAAGAATTACTTATCAATGTCATGAAAAATATTGAATTTGAAACAAGGGCAAACAAATATACTTTTAAGCAGTAGAAAAGAGAATAAAATATTCTCTGATGGGTGAGTAGAGAAAGTATGAGAATATTGGGGAAAAATTTAAAGTTTTTAAGATTAATTTAGTATGTGATAAAGTTGGTAGTTGCTAAAAAGGAAAGAAATTAACACATAAGAAACCATTTGCTAAGACCACTTTCAGGATCTTATGACATATAATAGTCTTTGACTTTTACTATTATATACAGATTTACCCAATAGCAGCTGTAAGAAATATTTTTAAATTGTTGAAATGATAAAGTCATAGATTAGATTTTGTCATTCTATAGAAGCAGGGTGCAATTACACTTACATTTCTTTTCCCGCTCTTCATGAGTCAGATGTTACTTTCAAAACAGTTTCTTCAGACATGGAAAAGGCATGTCAATATAGTAGTTCAAATTTTTAAAAATTATTAGATAAAAGTCAGATACTAGAGATAATAAAATCCAATAATGGCTTTTAGTTCTGTATTAAAATGTAGATACATTCTAGCACACACTGTTAATTTCATGAATAATTACAACAGATGACCAAGGATGGCAGTGGAGTGAGTCTTGTTCATAAAATTACTAAATAGATTATTCAGACCTTGGGTGTAATGGAAACAACTGATTACCAGGACACAGTGCTTCAGATGTTTAAATAGTCTTTTAATTGAGTACATCCATCCAATGTTAATTCTAAAATAAACTGTATCTACAATTCCTTTAAAAAAAATCAGAAACTAATTTTGCCTGTTGTTAATTTAAACTAAACAATTCTAGGGATTCTGCCTATTAAAAACATCATAATTATAATTATAAGACAAAGCAAGATGATTTTTCCTCTGATGATCATTTAAAATATTAACTCTTAATCAATAAAAGTAGAGGGATTAGTTACTTAAAGATAACATTTGTCTCAATAGAAAAAGAGGGTTTGTCTTAATAATTCTGTTGAGCTATGGCCATCTAAATAGGAACAAGACAATGCATATAAAATTTACTGGTACATTTTAAGACATTGCAGCTTAATTCTGTGAATCAACTAAGCAACATTTTCTTTCATTTTATAAACAAAGCATAGAAAAAACAAAACATTTAGAAAATTCCTATCTTATACTAGTTTGGCTGAAGAATGTATGTCTATCCAGTGAATATAAATTTGCATCTAAATGTTAGCATATATACAAGTAAATAGTCTAGTTCTTAGGGACATGGATGTGAACAAAAGAGACATTCTTTTTTTCTGAATAAGCTGTCCTTATGGGTTATTTAGTTAAAACTTTGTGTGTTGACACTGCAAATAGGAAGGTGATTGCCCTATTCACTTTGACAGAAAGGGTTAGTTTTAATGGATATCAATTGTACAATTAATTTTTTTTTGGGGGAAAGTGACTGATTGATAGCTTTCTATGAACAACATTAAACACCTTCCCTGACTGCTACAAGTGGATATAACTGACCGTACAAGAGATTTTATATCATTTTCTTATGAACTCTATGTCATTCTCTACCTTATGATTCCCAGACATCTAGACAGATATTTTACATGGGAGTACATTCAGTCATTCCTTCATTCTTTTATTCATGATAATTTATTACCTAATTCATTTTTCAAGTACTTATGAAGTAACTCCAAGGTGCCAATGAAAGCTGGTCAGTAGGAAATTATTCATTTGCAAGACCCTGTGAAAGTTGGAACAATATGAAGACACATACATTTGTGTTGAAACCTGAGATACACAGGTGATATTTAAAAGATGAAATAAACAAGCTGATATTCAAAATTTAAAGGGAAACACCTTTGCTGTCAAATATTTTGTCTAACATGTTCACTAGACTATTAAAAGCCTTAAATGATAAGAAGTCTGCTAAGCATATGACAGAGTTCTCACATGGTAGCTGTTCAACAAGCATTTGAAATAATACACTTGGGTAAGATTTACTTACAAAGTGACAATTTGATATCATCAAATAACACTGGAAAGAAATAGATTTTATTTCAGGTCTTCTTGTTTATTAGTTTTATAACCTTGGTCAAGTCACTTAAAATTTCTAGGCCCAAATTCCTCACCTATTATAAAGAAATCTAAATACTATATCCCAATTATTTGTAATGGATTCTACTGTCATGTATAACTAAAAAGAACTGATTTAAAAAAATTGTCCATAAACTCAAATAGGTATTGCAAGAGCAACAGAGAAAAAAGGAAGGTTAAAATGATCGGGAAATAATAAAATATAATTTTTAAAATGGTACATATTTTGTTTTGTCCTTTATATCTTTTAGTGCAGTACTTAAAGGAAAACATTTCAAAGTTAAGTAGACATTCATTATTGCCTTCATAATCTTTCCTTTATTTGTTCTATTCCTTACCTGTCTTAATTTGCATTCTTGCCCTTTTATTCTTTGTGTGTCTTCCATTGCTTTCTAATCTCTTTCATGTTTAATAAAATATTCCTTTTAGAAACCTCAGTCTATTAAAAAAATACACATTCCCACCCATATACATACAATAAGTCACCAACATTTTTCTTCTCTTGTGTCACACATACACAAAAAATACTGTTCATATGGAGAATATAATTATTATAAAAATATTATAAAATATAACAATTTATATTTACCAAATTCATAATGACAGCTAAAATTTCTCAAGCTTTAATTATGTGGCAAGCAATATGCTGAATATTTTTATCTGTACATATTTAATTTGATTCTCACAACAACCTTAGAAGGTTAAAGCTTAGCCAAGTTTGATACAAATTATCAGATCAGAAGGATTCCAATTCTAGTTATTTTATAGTACAATGATTCACTATTATAATCCTAAGATTTCAATGGCGAAAATATCAGAATCATAGGCTGACTTCTTTTTGGCAAAGGAAATTATAGAAAAAGGAACAATTAGATGGTTTAATTGTATTAGCATTTTAGCATAAGTTAGTTTTATAAATGAATAACCTGTGTTTATCTATAAGTATTGTGTTCTATACTTTTGTTTTTTCCTTGTATTTCCTCTCACTTCCCTTTGTTCTATTATACTCATCATTTTAATAATAATAACTCAAAATAACTTTGCATCTTGAGGATGTAAAGTGATTTCATTAACTATTTATAAATATATTTTATCAAATCCTAAAATCACTCTTATTTATAGTTTTGTTAATATCAGTGAGGATGGCTTATCATAAAGTACAGACCATTAATTTTTTTTCCAGAAAAACAATTGATGAGGGTACAATGTGTAGTTATTTTTCAAATTGCAAGGTTATGTAAATGCTTAGTAATATCCAGCAATATCTCAGAAAAGATCAGCCACCATGTACACTGATTTTATTAATAACAATTGCAAAAGTCTTTTGAATTTTAGTCACAGCAAACAAGACGTTTACTTTAAAAGGTTTCATTCAAAGTTCTGTGCACAGCAAAGTGCATGGCACTCAATTTATCTACCTAGGGAAGATGAAGGGCTTAACTGGCCATGTGTGATTGGAAACTCTGACTTTAGGAAGTTTCTCAGAAATACAGCCTGGTAAGCCACCCCTCTGACTCTGACATTGTTATTATATAAATGCTATGATTTTTTTTTCTAAAGAAAGACTGGAATTGGCTATTTTTACCCCAAGACAAAGCACTTTAGATGGAAACAATATTATTTTTTCTGTCAGAAAACATTTTATCTAAGCACATTGAGTATTCTTCACTAAATCAGCACAAACAGCTACAAGAACAAAATCAAACATCTCCAAATCTAGATTTTATTAAAAAAGAGGTCATGCTTCTGGAAGTGAAAATGTTATGTAGGCATATAGGAGGGAGAAATAATTTTGATCAACAATATTAAAAAGATAATGTTTCCTAAACTTCACCTCAATAACATTTTGATTTTGATTGTTTCAAAGTTTGTATTTTATTTTTTTTTCAAAATGATAGTTTCTTTACTTTCTGAAAAATTTGGGGACTATATATTTATATAGTTTATATAAATATTTACAAACCATTTAAAACAATGATTCTTGAAATTAAAAATTTTATCATCTAATATATGAATCCTTATCAGGTACTAAAATACTCTAAAATCTTACACTGAAACAAAACATTTTCTTGAATATTGACACTTAAATACATTGAGAGTTTGTTTCAGAATTATAATCTCAGTCACAAGTTAAAACAAACCCATAAATTAGAAAGAAAGCAGCTCACATCTTAAGGAAATGCTTTATTTTCCAGTGATGATGAAATACTTTCTGAATGTATTCGGCTCACAAATATTTAAGCCCCAAAGCAAGAAATTAATAAACACTATCATCTCACACCTGAAAGAACATAAATTCCCACCACACACCCAAAATGATCACTAAGTGATCACCAGATTCTCATTAGTTTTACCACCAATTGAGGAAAAACCTGCTGAGCCTGAACGAATCAGTACTCCAACTAGACTTGGATAATAACTAAAACAAAAGATCGGATTGGGAGTGTGTAATGGGAAGGTTGGTTGAGATAGAACTGTGAAGGCCAAGTTCTGTTACGAACTTCTTATTTGCAAATCCAACTAAATCTGAACATATAATAAATGAATTTTCACAGCTGTCTACTTTCTCATGATTTAGGAATGCAGTAAACATAAATCCAGTAACATTGTTCTGGGTATTTCATGAAATCCACAGGTCTTTCCCAGAAGGTTTTGCAAAATATGACACCACAAGGCTCTGCCTAAAAAGCTTTATCTTTCTCCCTAGTGCATATTATACATTGAAAATATTGAAATTGTAACCTCCAGCACCTGTGAATGTAGCCTTACTTAAAAATAAGGTCTTTAAATATATAATTAAGTTAAAAGCAGCTATTTGTGATGTACACTAAAGTCAATATGACTGTGTCACTATAAAAAGGAAGAAATTTGGATTGCAGAGAGACACACAGATGGAAGATGTAAAGACCCAGGCAAGTCATCTAAAAGCCAAGGGAAAGACTGAGGCTACCAAAAACCAACAGAGAAGCATTTAACAAATACTTCCTTCTAGTCATTAGAAGGAAGACATTTTAACAACCCCCGAACTTCTGATTTCTAACATTCAGAACTGTGAAAGAATACTTATTATTTCTTCTAACTCACCCAGTTTGTTACATTTTTTTTTTACAGCAGCCCTAGGTGGTGTTAGAGCAGCACCTATACTTTTCTTCCGTTCAGAGAATCAGGGCTGAACTTTCATGCATATACTTCTGCCTTGAAAATACTGTAGTGACAAGATGTATTGCTTCCCAACTAATTCTGTATGAGAGATAATGATGGCAAAAAAACAGTAAACATTAGTTCTCTTTATCTAAAATAGAAATTTCCTCTTAGTAGGTGTTTTAATGAATAGTTTGGACATTTAGAATGTGAATGAGAAAGATACTTGGGTGTAGCACTTTATAACCACCACAATGTAGATTAGACTATCAATATTTTAATTTGCTTAAAACAGTGTCAATGTTCATCAGAAAGATTTGCAAACTGTAGTGATAGTGTCTAAACAAGACTGTTTTTTTGAGAGTTCAGGGATTTTTTTTATACACGTCTGGTAAACTTTGCTGAGGAAAAAAACCATACATTATTGGATTATAATGAATGACTGATTATTACAAAGCATAATCACTACATTTTGTCTTATGGGTACCCTTGGAACATATCTTATACATTATCTGTGCCCCTGAGTGTTGCACAAAATTACCTGCCTGTGGATATTGGAATTACTCAATACAAAGGAACATGCTAATTATGCAGTCTTGATTCCACAACAAAAGCAAGTAAATTATACCTCAATACAAACACAAGGAAAGGCTACTTTCTTGTTTTATACATTAATTCTACCTTAAAAAATTCAAACGCAAAAAATTATTCTTAAGTAATTATAAGCTATGAATCCAGGCTACATTGGCATGTTGTCGTCTGTACTGGAAAATCAGAGAATTTTATTTTCTCTTCTAGAGCTCAAAAAAACTCACCCTGGCATACCACAAAGTAAACGTTTATATTGAATAAACACTAATTATAAAGCAGCATCTAAATGGCTCCCATATAATATTGTAGTACAATTAAGGGACAAAAGGAGAACACTAAATGAGGAAAGTAGTCTTCAATGAGCTGGTAAAGCATTTCTTAATAAGTATGCAACATATTTAGTATCAGAATTTGCCAAAAGACATTTATATTTAAAATAATTGGTATTTTTTTCTTTTTTCTTAAGTGCATGGTATGATTTTTAACCTTAAGTATTTTCATGCTATTTTCTAAAATATTATGAAGTCTAATAAATGCAAGTCTCAAAGAAAAAAATATTATTTATCTAGAAATAAAGAAACCATGACATTGTTATGAAAAATACCATTTTATGGTTTAACTACTTTTTAATTAATTAATTAACTTTTAGAAATTATATATGATAGCAGAATGCATTATAACTCTTATTACATATATAGAGCACAATTTTTCATATCTCTGGTTGTATACATAGTATATTCACACCAATTTGTGTCTTCATACATGTACTTTGGATAATAATGATCATCACATTCAACCATCATTAATTACCTCATGCCCACTCCCTCCCCCTCCAACTCTTCTGCCTTATCTAGAATTCCTCCATCCCTCCCATGCTCCCTCTCCCTATTCCACTATGAATCATTTTCCTTATATCAAAGAAAATATTCAGAATTTTTTTTAATTGGCTAACTTCACTTTGCATCATCTTTTCTAACTCCATCCATTTACCTGCAAATGCCATGATTTTATTCTCTTTTATTGCTGAGTAATATTCCATTGTGTATATATGCCACATTTTTTTATTCATTTATCTATTGAAGGTTATATAGGTTGGTTCCACTATTTAGCTTTTGTGAATTTTCCTGCTATAAACATTGACATGTATGTGTTCCTGAATATGCTGTTTTTAAGTTCTTTGGATATAGACCCAGGAGAGGGACAGCTGGGTCAAATGGTGGTTCCATTCCCAATTTTCCAAGAAATCTCCATACTGATTTCCATATTTGCTACACCAATTTGCAATTCCACCAAAAGTGTATGAGTGTACCTTTTTCCCCACAGCATCACCTACATTTTTTGTTGTTTGTATTCATAATAGCTACAGTTCTGACAGGAGTGAGATGAAAACTTAGAGTGGTTTTGATTTGCATTTCTTTAATTGCTAGCGATGATGAACATCTTTTCATTTATTTCTTGATTGATTGCGCATCATCTTCTGAGAAGTTTCTCTTCAAGTCCTAGGCCCATTTACTGATTGGGTTATTTGTTTATTTGTTTGTTTGTTTTTGGTGCCTAGCTTTTGAGTTATTTACATACCCTAGTGATTAGTGTTCTATCTGATCTGTGAGAGGTAAAGATTTGCTCCCAAGATGTAGACTCTCTATTTACCTCACAGATTGTGGAATACAACCAGAGACCCTGCATCTAATAGGAGAAAAAGTAGGTCCAAATCTCCATCATGTGGAATTTTGATTCCAACTTCCTTAATAAGACTCCTGTGGCACAAGAATTAAAATCAAGAATCAATAAATGAGATGGACTTAAATTATGGTTTAACTCTTAACTCTTTTAAATTAATTGTACTCAGAATATATATCCTAGGTTTTCTGCATTTGGTTATGACTACATAGTGGACTAAAAGTTTCCAAGAAGTCAGTGTTAATGATATGTACTCCATAGAAAGTTAAAATTGAAAATTACATAATGACAAGCAAAGTTTTAGTTTTAAACGTTTTTATTTTAATTTGTTATATATGAGAGCAGAATGCATTACAATCCATGTTATACATAGAGAGCACAATTTTTCATATCTCTGGTTGTATAGAAAGTATATTCACACCATTCATGTCTTCATGTATATACTTAGGATAATGATTTCCATCTCATTCCACCATATTTTTAACGCCCTTACCCTCCTTTATTCTCCCTTCCCTTTCCTCTATTTAGAGTTCATCTAATATTCCCTTGCTCCCCCTTTCAACCCTACTATGAATTGTGTATATATGCCACATGAATCATACTCCTTATATCAAAGAAAACATTTGGCATTTGGTTTTTTGAGATTGGCTAACTTCACTTAGCATTTTGTTCTCCAACTACATCCATTTACTTGCAAATGCCATGGTTTTATTCTCTTTTATTGATGAGTAATATTCCATTGTATATGTACACCACATTTTATTTATTCATTCATCTACTGAAGGGCATCTAAGTTGGTTTCACAATTTAGCTATTGTGAATTGTGCTACTATGAACATTGATGTGGCTCTTTCCCTGTAGTATGTTTTTCTTAAGTCCTTTGGGTATAGATGAGGAGCAGGATAACTGGGTCAGAAGATGGTTCCATTCCCAGTTTTCCAAGGAATCTCAATATTGCTTTCCATGTTGGCTGCCATTTTGCAGTCCCACCAGCAATGTATGAATATGCCTTTTTCCCACATCCTCACCAACACTTGTTGTTGTTTGTATTCTTAATAGCTGCCATTGTGACTGGAGGGAGATTAAATCTTAAAGTAGTTTTGATTTGCATTTCTCTAATTGCTAGAGATCTTGAACCTTTTTTTATATATTTGTTGATTGATTGTATAGCACCTTCTGAGAAGTGTCTATTCAATTCTTTGACCCATTTATTGATTTTTTTTGATGTTTCACTTTTTGAGTTCTTTATATACCCTAGATATAAAGCAATGGTAACAAAAACAGCAAGGTATTGGCACCAAAATAGACTGGTAGACCAATGGTACAGAATAGAGGACACAGATACTAACCCACATAACTACAGTTATCTTATATTAGACAGAGGTGCAAAAAACATACATTGAAGAAAAGATAGCCTCTTCAACATATGGTGCTGGGAAAATTTGAAATCCATGTGCAACAAAATGAAATTAAGCCCCTCTCACCATGAACAAAATAATAATTATGGATAATAGTAGTTATGTATATTTTTACTATCCATACTTTTTTTTAACAGGAAAAAAATATGCTGTTTTCCTGATGACCCAATTTCAAGAAGTAAAATCAGGATTCTTTTGATATTATGTTCACATTTGCAATACTTTTTAATAAATAGAAATTGATTTTGCTTTTTTTATATGATAGCAGAAAGTCTAGTAATTATGGACTAGGCTAGGCAGACTAATTCAGTTGATTTGCTCTATTACAGATGAAAGTTTGAAAATGAATAAAGGATATGTCATAGATAGCAATACCTATATTCTTGTAAGTAAAGCAAAGTAAATCTTGTAGACTCCAGAACGATTTTGTTTCTGTGTAAATATTTGAATACGATATTTACCTAAAAATCACTTTATAATGTTACTTATTATGGAAAATTACAAATTTTATACACACACACACACACACATATTTCCAATGAGAGAGAATTTATGCTGTTTCACTTTATAATCAAACAAATTCCATAGCATTTTTTGCACAATAGTATATTAGGTAACCTTGTTCATATATCTGGATCCAGGAATTAAGAACCCATAACCCAAGGGAGAACACTGTGTTTAAAATCAGTGAAGCCAGGGCTGAGGTTGTGGCTCAGCGGTAGGATGTGTGCCTCACATGTGCGAGGACCTGGGTTCGATCCTCAGCACCACATAAAAATAAATAAAATAAGTGTATTTAATAAATTAAATAAATAAAATAAAATCAGTGAACCCATAAAAGCATAATATAGTACAACATAATACTATAAGACACTATATTTTCATGTAATTTGCTTGCAAAAGTAGGTAACCAAAACCATCATTATTTTTCATTTTTAATGCATTATAGTTACACATAATATATATACATAACATTTGAAATAATCATACATGCATAGAATGTAATTTGCTCCCCTGTAGTCCTCTTCTGTCTTTCTCTGTTCCCCTTCTTCTACTCTACTGGTCTTCCTTGTTTTTTTTTTTTTTTTGTGTGTGTATAATTTCTTGCTTAGTGCTTTATAGGTATACATAAAAGTGAAATTCACTGTGGCATATTCATATATGTACATAGTATAAATGGGTCAATTTAATTCCAATGTCCCTTCCTTTTTAATAAGAGCCTCTATGATGTCAGTAAAATCATTAAGCTGTCACAATAAAGCAATATAAAGTTATTTTGCTTTTTGCACGGTTGTGTAGCAATATTTATGCCATATATCAATTTTCCAAATATGAACAGTTTGTTTCTACCCATTTAATTGTTCAGAATAACTGAAGCCACTTAAGTTAAGCGTTAAAAGTATAATTTCCCAATGTTAAGCAAAGTAAAAAGATGGGCAACAGCTTGAATTCTATCCATTAAGTTATACAATTGCACATCAAACTCTTTTCCATTCTCATTTTGAATTTTCAACTTATAACAGAATATTAACAAAATTGCCTTTGCTTCTGCTAACAATATACCTTGTATCTAATTTGCTTTTTCCATGGATTATCATTATCGACAAAGAATAAATGAGAACCTGTCCTTACTTTTGTTACCTTTAAAGTTTCACATAATTGCTCCCCTTTTTAAAGGTCTTCTAATCCATGTGTTCCAAAATCATTTTATTCTTTAGTTACTGCTTTTGTTAAGGTAAGTTTTTCCCCATGCTGTCAACATAACTAATGACCATTTCACCTTCATTTGGGTTAGTAGTTAGAAATTGCATATGGAGACCAGTTGTGCTCTCCAGTCTCCCTCTGCAATGAATGAAACCCTCAAGCTAGCATGTACTGTGGCCAAAGAACTATCATGTCTTGAAACAGAAAACACATCCAATATCTGGCCTTTGGGACAATCAGCATCTACCTCTGTCACTATTTATTGATGTTAACTATAGCTGTAATATTTTGGGAGATTAATTTAGGAGATTTTTTTAATGCTTCCACAATCATGTGGCAAAAATAACCAAACCAAAAATTTATTTTATAAATTAGCATAAACTGTATTTCATGATCTTTAACCTTGCACAAAATACAAATCTGCATTTCTGGAAGTACTCGATTCTTTGGGAAATGAGGAGTACCCTCATCTTTTCTGAAGTCCTAGAAAATCTATTCTAATATTCATTTTTTGGCATGAAAATCAACTTGTGAAAGTTATAGTTTTAAGCCTGGTTATATAGTCTCATAATTTCTAAAAAGTAAAAAATTATTCATTATTCATTCATGTAATAACAAGCATTTTATAAAATATATACAATTAACATATGTAATTTAGTTAACTTGTCAATAGCAGTAAGGCCAAATTAGACATTCAGCACTGTTCTAGTTTCTATAGAGTCAAAATGTCAGTATAAATCTTTGCCTTTTCCTTAAGCTTTCTGCAATTTTATTGACTATAAATAAAAGGCATGAATTGTGGGGTAGACACCACATGGGTCAGGGAGTGCAGCAGAAGCTACAATATTCATGCTATTATCAATAGACGATAAGCAAACATACAGAGAACTGTTATGTTGTATTAAGAGCTAACCAGAAATGAATAAAGTTTTATACAGAAGTGTAAGAATGAAGAGATGAATAGAGCCCACTAAACTTTAAGAAGGGTCCAGCCATATGAGACAGACAAAGAGCCTTTTAGACAAAACTAAAGCCAACTATTGAAACTCTATATAATAGACTGCTTAGGTAGAGTTTAGAGTGAAAGAAAAGAATGTTTTGAAAACTGGAGAAGCAGAAAGAAGCTCACTGATATCCAGGATTTTATTTTATAAGTAAATTTTATACTTTATTATGAAGATATTTATTGGTGACTGAAACAAAGAGACACCTTAAACCAAGTATTTTGAGATCATGTAGGGGATTCTTCCCATCCATTTCCAGACTCCCTCTATTATGCTAAGAGGTCCCATGTTTCTGTGTTACACAGGTGCTAAAAGAACCATAGTGAGGGAATTGGGGATATTGCTCAGTTGGTAGAGTGCTTGCCTCACTTTCACAAGGCCCTGGGTTCAACCCCCATTCTCACCCCCCACCCCAACAACAACAACAAATATACATAGGGAGAACACAGTACATCCTGAAAGCCAGGAAATGAAAACAACAGGTCATGGAACCAAAAAAGCAGACAGATGGCTTCTAAGCAAGGTTGGTGAAAAGAAAAAAGAATTTAAAACTGGACATTCAAAACAGATCTGAACTCAGGATGTTGGATAGAAAATTATAAATAGATAAGAAAAAAAAAAAAACAGCATCACAGCTGCTTCTGGTCTGAAGACACCAGCTTCAGCTCTCCCTCCATGAGCAAAGTGAAGGGATAAGGGAATTAGAGTAATCTGCATTTCTTTAAGGCCTGAGGCATGTCTGGGTACAGAGAATTTAGAGACCAAAAACACTGCTCCACTAAACTGAAAAACATGCCATACCATATCCTTGTATGGGAAAGAAACAGAATCTCTCAGGGCTGTGTTTGGAAGACAGAGGAAGAAACCATTTCGCAGCCCTGGTGATGGGGCTGGCCACTGGGGGAGGTGATTCCTGGCAAACCTGAGTCTGGCCTGAAATACAGGCCCAGTAAACACAAACTGCATGGCATAGAGTGTGCCAAAGTGACCAAGAGAAAATCAAATATGGAGAGAATTTTACACAGGAAACAACAGGTCAGGCAAACCCGCATGGTTCTCCCCTCCCCCTTCAATCTGGCTGATTACAGAACCAGCTATGAGAGACACAAGGAATTCAGAAAGGTGAGGAGGAAGAAATTGTGTTTGAGGACTGAACTCAAGACTAGGAAACATGGGGTCCTCATGAAATATAGTTAACCAAGAATTGGTTTCTCCACCACAGGAGTAGAACCTCAGAGAGATGCCCTGGGGGTGCAGTCTTCCACCATGAACTGGCATTTGCTGGGCCCTGGAGGTGCACTAAATATTTCCAGAGAAAAGAAGAACCAGGATCCCACCTAAGCCTAAAGCCTGCCTCCAGAATTCAGTTTACTGGATTACTTCACTCACTCCAGAAATGCAGAGGGTGGAGCATCATGCTCCAGACAACATGACCTAATGCTGATAAGAAGAGAAGTTAAGAATACTTGAACTCTAACATAATTTTCTGTGGTATATATACACAATGAAATATTACTCAGTAATATTTTGCAGGTAAATGGATGGCATTGGAGAATATAATGCTAAGTAAAGTTAGCCAATCCCCAAAAAAACAAATGCAGAATGTTTTCTCTGATATAGGGAGGCTGACTCATAGTGGGGTTGGGAGGGGCATTATGGAAAATTAGACAAACTCTAAGTATGGAAAAGGGTTGGGAGGGGAAGGCAAGGGGCATGGAGGTAGAAAAGATAGTGAAATGAAACGGACATCATTATCCTAAATCCACATATGAAGACACAGATGGTGTAGCACTACTTTGTATACAACCAGAGATATAAAAAAAATGTGCTGTATACGTGTACTATGAATTATAATTCATTCTTCTGTCATATACGACAAATTAGAATAAAAAATATATTAAGATTTTTTTCTAAAAATATTAATTTCCAGTTGAGTATAGGCATAACTTTTGCTTCTGTTTGTACAACATATGTAGGATCCATCAGTTTTTAGCCAATTAAAGTTCTTGAATATCAATATAATATCAAGATAATAATTATAGGAGAGGAAAAAAACACAAAACTTCCATTTTTAACCACACTGATCTACTTCTTTTCTCTGAATTATGTTATATTTTCAACATTGATTTTCTTCATGCAAACATCTATTTCTCTTGTCTATACAATTCCTCTTAAACCATCTGGGAGCAGATAAATTTTCATCTTCTGTAAAATTTCTTTGCTAGCTAGGATTGTGCAGTCTGAAGAAAGAACTCATTTGGCACTTTTAATTTTTCATATCAATTTGAAAGTATGTTAAGGCTGATGTTTCCAAGTCACCAGATAAAATACAAGCCAGTAAAAGGAGACATATATCTTACATTCTTTGTTATTTGGCTTCCATTTCACATTTTTCTCAAAGATTTAACAGGATTATTGGAAAGATGTCTATCGCCCTAGAAAAACAACATGACACTAGGCTGACTGAAAAGTATGAAATTTATAGGGTGATGTTTTTACATACAGCAGGTGATAGCAGTCAGAAGAACCATTTTCTGTTAACTTCAAGTCAGCACAAATTTATCCAATTTTTATAATAATCTCTAAGAAAGAGGATATTGTTGCATCTATTAGTGCGATTGGTATTATACAGCCTTAATTTTCCTCTGAGGAATTTTTATACAGCCCTCTGCCCTTCTTCACTATTTTGGAAAAAAGAAAAAAAACACATTTGCCTATTTCTAAGTACACATAACAAATTGCAGATTCCAGTCAATCCTGAGACTTTACAGAGAGATAGAAAATCAAGGTCAATTTCACTGGCTTTCAGAATTCAGTGAACCCAGGCTTCAGGATTTCCTGAAGCCATTTCTGAACCAGCTTAATTTAATACCACACTTTACCATATTAGTAACTAAAGTATCTGAGGAAACTCTTAGATGCAAGTGTTATCAGTAACTTCTAAAAGTTTGTTTCACAGTGTATCATGTATCTTGTTTTATTTGCCTTATAATTCTCCTTGGAAATAGCTGATCTGTGGTCCCTGATATATCTAGGCCAACAATAAATGAAGGTTACTATTTTTACTTCCTGTGTCTCTACCCACTTACAAGTAGTATTTAACTTTCTCTCTTTAGGTTCTGAGTTCTCATTTCAGATAACAACAGTAAAAACATGTTATTACTACTGTGAGTTGTATGTATGTTGCAAGGGCTTGAGTGTGCTGTGGGGGAAGCTGAGATAAAAATTAATTTGATGGATGAAGCAAATATGTATAACATTTTCCTGGAGATGCTGTAACAAATTGCTACATACTCAAGTAGTTTAAAACAAAAGGAACATTATCTCACAGTTCAGGAGGTACTAAGCCATAAATCAAGGTGTTCATAGGCCATATTCTGAAAGGTCTAGGAATCATTTTTATTATTTGCCTCTTCTCAGTTCTTGATGATTATCTGAAATCTGGCATTCCTTGGTTTATGGTCACATCTTTCCAATTCTGACTTTGTTGTCATATGGTATCTATGCCTGTGTGTTTCTGTACCTCATCACAAATCTTATTTGAATTACAACCTACCCTAAATCAACATGCCCTCATCAAAATAAATCCCTATGAAGGGAGTCTATGTCTAAATAAGGTCCGAGTCACAGGTACCAGGAGTTAAGAATCAACATATCTTTTGGGGATGTACAATTAAATAAGTAACAATATACTAAGAAAAAATACAGAAAAAGGAGTTGGATGAAAATATAAGAGTCTGTATAGTTTTGCTTTTTCTGGGAGAAGTTTTTAATCTTGTTAGGTCTGAACATTGCATATTGGAGATTAAGAAAGCTAAGTATATAAATTCTTACCCTATAGAGAACATTCCTACAGAAGGTAACTTGATCTTTTTACCAATCCAGCCCTTAGGATATTGAAGAGCATCATGATCATATTTTATTCAAAAAAAAATATTTAAGATACAGAAAAACAACTTATCTCATGTTTTCTCTTATATGTGGAAACTGAAAAAAAAGCTAAATTTAAAATATAAAAAGATTACCTGAGATTAAGAGGAATTAGGGGAGGGACTATTACTAGGGACCAAAGGAATAGGGTTGGGAGAAGAGCTACTAAGGAGCCATTATAGAGATAGTAGAAGAGAAGGTGGATGCAATCTGTTCAAAATATATGCATGTAGGAAAATATCACAATGAAACTTATTATTTTGTACAATTAATATGTGTTACTAATTATAATTTTAAAAAATAATTTTAAATAAAAATGATAAATTAATCAATATACAAATTATGAAGATGTGCTATCAATTGTAAATGGCATTCTTTTCTCAATAAAGTCTGGAATTTTTTGTTTTCATAGTCAAAGTGATTACTTTAATGTCACATTGTAAAATATTAGTTTATAAAGTAGATAGACATGTTATTTTAATAGCATTATGGTACTAGAAAAAAATATTTACACTAGAGAATTAAAAGGCATCATTTGCATTCTTAAATATTTATCCTATCTCCACTATATGATAGCTTGTATCAGTTTATAGAATATACATATATTTTAAGTAGTTATTCCAAACTTATTTGATAGATTTCTGAATATAACTATAAATTTTAAATCAAACAAATTCCAAATCATTTTCTGATCTGCACATATATATGTTGCATACCTGTACTGTTAAAATTTTACAGAACATTTTACAGAACTGGGGCTGGGGATGTGACTCAAGCGGTAGCACGGTCGCCTGACATGCGTGCTGCCCAGGTTCGATCCTCAGCACCACATACAAAGATGTTTTGTCCTTTGAAAACTAAAAAAAATAAATAAATGTTTAAAAATTCTCTCTCTCTCTCTCTCTCTCTCTCTCTCTCTCTCTCTCTCTCAAAAAATTACAGAATGAATTAGACTTAAAATTTATTGAATTTTCTTTTGTTATATTTTGAGGTGTGCCCCCAAAACTAATGTGAAACAGTGTAAGAAAGTTTAGAGGAGAAATTATTGGGTTATGAAAGCCTTAACACAATCAGTGAATTAATCGCCCTGATGGGATTCAGTGGTAACTGTCAGCAGGTAGGATATGGCTGGAAGAGGTGGGTATTAGGGGAGTGCCTTCAGGGTATATATTTTATAGCTGGAGAGTAGAGAATCTTTTTCTGCTTTTGATCATCATGTGAACTGCTTTTGCTCTTTTGGTCAGCTTTCCCTGGAGCCCAAGAAATGAAGCCATCCTTCTATGAACTAAGACTGGTGAAAACATGTGCTCTCAAATTAACATTTACTCCTTTATGATTGTTGTGATTGGGTCTTTTAGTCACAATAGTGGAAAAAAATGACCAAAACTGTTTTTAATCCAGTTTTTAGTTTCCAATTTCAGGACTTTTTACATCATAAGACAACATAGTCATGCTGCAGTCATCCAATTAAGGATGGACAATTGTAACCAACTTGAAATCTGTGCTATTCAAGATTATAGGTCATTTCCACAAAATAGATATGTTTGTTTAGCCATATGGCATTCTATTTTCACATTTTCTGATATAAAACATGATTAAGTCAATGTTTAACTGGTATGTTTCATATTTAACAGTATTTCTACTTTTATAATTTTCAATAGATGATCTTTCACCCTGTATAGCTACTAAAAAAGAAACATTCAGTTTTTTTTAAACTAAACATCTTATTCAAAATAATTGTAGATTAGCATGAAGGTTTAGGAAATAATTCCTATTTCAGAATCATAGAGATTTCTTTACCTTTGACCTAGGTACCCTCAATGGTAATGGCTTACAGAAGTATAATACAATATCACAACTAGATATTTATTTTGGTTAATCAAGCTATAAAGTATTTCCATCATTGCAATGAGCTTTGTGTTGCTCTTTAGTGCTATGTTTTTTTCATTTAGCTTAATTCTTTAAATGTTCCTTCAAGTTTATGAATATTTCATTAATATGTTCTTGTTTATTGTTGAGTAGTCTTCTATAGTATAAATATACCACGATTTGTTAGTTTGTTTAACCATTTATCAGTTGGAAGAACTTGAGGTGGCTTCGTTGTGGGGCTATTACAATTGTGCCACCATATACATTCTTGTATAGATTTTGATGATAATATAAGTTATATTCATCTGGAAAATTCTTAGGAGTAAGATTGCTGGACTGTATGGTACTTACATTTTTAGTTTTTTAACAAAGTGCCAAGCTTGATTTATAGAATGATGGTACCATTTTACATCCCCATAAGAAACATTTGAATAACCACTTTTTCTACATTCTCTTCTTCATTTGGTACTGTCAGTATTTTTGTTTTGTTTTAATATAGACATTCTGATGTACATTCCACATAGCAAACTTTTAAAGTTTTCTTGAGTGCAATTTTCCAGTCTATTCATTTCATGAGTTATGTTTTTGGTCTTAAATCTAGATCCTAATTTCTTCTCTCACTGTCTCACTCTCTCATCTCTCTCTCTCTCTCCCCCCCTCCCTCTCTCTCTCTCTCTCTCTCTCTCTCTCTATCTCTCTCTCTCTCTCTCTCTCTCTCTCGCCTAAAGTTTGAGAGATTCTTCCTATTTTATGCTTTATTTTCTTTTTGAGTTTTTAAATAAGCTGGGGTGTTTAGATTGAAGAGTTTTTATTTTGTTTGTTTTCTTTTTTTTTCTTGCATGTTACTCTCCAAATACTGCAGGGACATTTGAAATGGTTATCTCCCCCTAATTGAATCTGTACCATTGTCAAATAATTGGTTTTTGGGTTCTTGATTTTGTTCCATTTCTCATTCTTTGTGGTACTCTTCCAACACCACAGAGCCTTAATTCATCCCAATTTACAGTTATTTTTCAAATTTGTTTTAGCTAAAAATTTCTTTTTTGCATTTCTATATAAATTTTAGCAGAATCTTATCCAAACCTACAAAAATAATGATGGATAATCTTCTTTACTCAAAGTTTAATTATTTAAAATATTAATCATGTGTAATTTAAACAATATTTAAATTTCTATTTGATCAAATACTTGGGTGCTATGGCATAGCTATAAAATCACTATCATGAATTTACCCTTTTTAAAATTGGGACACATGTGAATATCTTTAAACCATATCCAATCTCCAAACAAAAACAAAAACAAGTTTGTATTTTTATGTAACATAAGGCTTCTCTTGTATATAATCAAAAGCAGACTAATCCTTTCTCCAGGAGATAATTTGAAGTTCATAGATGATGTTTATTTTTCATGATACACTATAATTTATACATTATGAAATAATATTAACAATATTTAAAAAAATAATAGAAAGTTGTGGTTCTTTACCTCTTGGGGTGGCCAAACTTTCATTTCTCAAGTTGAGGCCATGAATAGCTTTTCTGAAATCAGTTGTTTTACAGTTTTCATTGACTTTAGTTACTGGACATAGGGCTACTAAGAGCCGCCCTAGCAGAATTTCATTACATATTCGTGTGTATTTCCATATCTGAGTAATAGGCCAATTTTCTTTGGTAAGCTGATTCAAGTACCATAGCCAGTCCCACTACTCATTTTTTGGAAACTTGATTTAAAGGAATGATGAGCCCAGAGTAGCCATGTGAGTAAAATAACTTACACTTCAGTAAATTATTGGTATGTATTCTGCTGGAAGCATTTCTCCTTTTGAATTTAAGATTTCTAACCCAGCAGAGCCAAAGGGTACAGGAAGCAAATATTTTTGCTAATAGTTGAAAAGGATAATACTATATTTTGCCACTCCCATTATTACCTCTTGATTCTTAGATTTATGAATTCTGTGTCTTGAAGAAATAGCACCATATTTTGGATACTCTTTTGTATGCCAATTCAGAGCTATACAGCATTCTGTAGAACCTTGCCCTACAAGATATCACAACCTAACTGGAACTGGATACTGAGCCTTTTAAAGGCTACTTTAAAGCCAGCTGCTTCATAATTGTGAAAATGTGGTGTGATCATTATTCTAGTTCATGAGCTTGGACCCATTGTTGTAGTTCATTTGCTAAGAAGTGACATATTTGATCAGAAGTAAGTCATTCTATAGGCCCACAGATGGTTGTTTTGGCAGAAGTTACCATTAAGGAATACAAATATATATCTAGAGTCAGTGTCCATTATGGTAAAATTAACATGTTATTGCTTCCATGGTAAATCTGTAGTTTTAGGTCTCTCACACATTTGGAAGCTTTCTTTTGTTATTTCTTCAAGTACGTTTTTAGCTCTATTATCATTTTCTCCTTCTAGAATTCCACTGTCATGAAGGGTCCATTTTTTTTCTACATGTTCTTGAGTCTGTGTTTATTTATTTGCTTTAATCTATTTTCTCACTCATTTCCTCATTGTTTTTTTAAATTTTTTCTATCTTCTATTTTATCAATTCTTTCTTCTCCCAAATTTATGCTTCTGCTTAGGACATATACTTTTTAACTTGTTCACTGTATTTGTCAGTTCCAAAACATGACTTTATTTCCCCCTTACCTTTCTTGATGATGTTTTCTATATTTTCATTTGTTTGAAGTGTCATAATTATTGAAGCATTTTTTATCATTACTGCTTTAAAATCACTGTGAAATAATTTCTAGCATTTCTGTCATCTGAATTGTAAGGTTTATTAATTTTACTTTTTTATTCAGTTTGAAAACTTCCTTTTAGTATATTGTTGTTTGTTTTTACTGAGACCAATATGGATATCTTAATTAACATAATCTGATCTTTCCAAATTATATGCATGTATCAAAATATAATACTGTACCCTATAAATGTATACATTATGATTTGTCAACTATAAGTAATACTAAAATATTTTTAAGTTTTTAATTTTTTTTATTTATCTTCTTACATATACATTAGAGTATATTTGACATACTTGCATGGAATATTATTCTATTTATGATCCTATTCTTATGGTTGTATATGATGTTTAGTTTATTTAAATATTTTTAAATAAGCATTTGGGGTATTATGCAATAAGGTTCTGAATATTAAAATGTATATATATATATATATATATATATATATATATATATATATAAATCT
The DNA here is from genome assembly GCF_045843805.1 of Urocitellus parryii. Lineage (NCBI taxonomy): Eukaryota > Metazoa > Chordata > Mammalia > Rodentia > Sciuridae > Urocitellus > Urocitellus parryii. The sequence continues at coordinate 3,418,305 of NW_027554068.1, forward strand.
GAATTGTTATTTTCAACATCATTTCAGAAAAAAGAACACATTCTGCACATAGAAATACAGATCCAATGTTTGGTCTCTGAATATGTATGGGGTGGGGGGTTACTTGAAGACCTCTAACCAGTTTACTATATACAGGTCATAATAGTTATGGCCAGACACTACCCTAGGGGGATGTACGATATTTCCTGTGTCCCTTATGAAAATTGCCTGTTAAGTTATGAATTTGGCCTTTATTGGCTTTCTTGGTGGTATAACAACAGCTTGTTGGATTTATTTTTTTGCTTGCTTTTCTTTTAAGGTTTTCAGCTTAAATAAATTCTTCATTCTAAGTTTTTTACCTGAAAGTTTTCTTTTTTTCCAAGTTGGCCTATCCTAGCCCATTGGCTAGTGAGAGCAGGATTTTCCTGGAAATTTATTTTTCATTTGTACATATGTATTTACAGGTTGCTGGTTTCTTCAGTTTAATTATATGGAGGATATGAGATGAAAAATATCAATAAATTTACTATTGCACTATGATTTTTTAATAGATTACTTTTATAGAGCAATTTTATTCAAATGTCATGTTATTTTTCTGGTATCAAGGTCCCTAGTTGATCTGTCTACTACTACATTTTTAGAATATTTTGATGCTTGTTTCATATATAATAGCCAATGCTATTATTTCCCTTTGCTGGTAAAATAATGAAAAGTGTTTCTACTCCATCTTTCCAGAAGCAGAAGTCCTCTAATAAATTTCAGATTTTACATTTTATGGTATCTTTATATAATATATATTTGTAATATATTTTTCTTGTAATTTCATGATTTAAGTAGTAATGCATTTCTTTAATAAGAGATAATATTCTTATTTGCCAATATTAATATGTATCTCAAAGTCATGTTACATATGTTTATATTTGTCTTGTCAAGTAGATTGTTTCCCAGAACTACATTAATTCACATTTAAACTAAAACAGCAAGCTAAGCAGAACAATTTGTATCATTTCTTTTTTCAAATCAAAATTTAATAATAAGCCAACTACTTGTTATGATTATTTATTATAACTGAGTCAATTATTTTTTAACTAGATTTATTTTATATTTGGCCTAATTACCAATCACTTTGATTTTTAAAAATTATTCAGTCTCCCAGAATAGAGAAGCTATACATGTTTTAAAATCTTAATTTTACTTTTTCACTTGCAAAATATCATTGATATGCTGCTTATTTACTGTGAGATAATAAAGAAGAGGACTACAAAATTAGACCAAAGACTTTTAGTTTCTACATGGATACAGATGAAGAGTGCCAACACACACTAATTTTTTAAACTATAGAGCCAACATTGATAAAATTCATATTTCAATAGTCTTACTGTGCTCAACTTTGTCATATAATCTAAAATTCTAATGGAAAATTTTCTAGAACATAATTAGGATAGATATCTCTGACAATGAAGTTTTAGAAGGCTGAAGTCTCTTTTTAAAAGGCAGATGCTCTAACAAAGAGCCATGAAGTAGGAATGAGATTTAAATGGTTAACACAAGAGGATTCCCCAAGAACACCAGAGTGATTAAGTGCTCTGTACAGATAGGGCATAGAGTAGGAGAGCTACGCTTTCAGATATTACCTCTTGAAAACAAGAGTTTATAAAATATTAAAGTGCTTGAGTTTGCACATTTTATACAGCAAGTGTAATGGTTTCTCTTTCTTTTTGGTCTATGATCTAAATTCTTGATAGATATTAAAATACCCATCCCCCACACTGGGTTTGGGGGAACAGTCTTAGATGACTATCTGCCTTGCATGTCTAGTACCTGCTGTGTTGATTGTACTCATGGCATATGCTACGAAAATATGAATGAAGATGATATTGCATTCTTTCCTGTCCTTTTAAAGCTATTACTGCTATACTTATCTATTTCCTTATTAACTCAATGAGTTATTGCTAAATTATTTTGTATACTGTTTTCAAATACATATTGATGGAAAAAAACATTTTTTTGCAAGTTTTAGATTATGTTACTAATTTTATTTTCACAAAAATTTTTTAAAATGATGATGACTATTAGTAATAATAATAGAACCAAGCAATAAATAACAAAATATGTTAGGAATTATTCTATGTACTTGATATTTACTCAAACCTTAATCCTTATAACAGTACAATAAAGTCAACTATAACTATATCTCCCACTTTATACAAGAGAAAAGTGAAGAATGGATAATTCAAACAAGTTATTCAAGGTCTTAGAGCTAGAAGACAGCTGAACTGAAAATGAAGAGGGCCATTCACAACAGGATCTTTCCTGTTCATGTCTATATTCCCACACTTCTCTAAAACTAATAACCGTTTTTCCCTTGTTGGTGTATTGAAATCTATACATATTTTTAAAATCACGAATACTCAATCTTCAATGCTTTTTAAAAAATTGTAGAATTATCAGTCTTTTCAAGTTTTTCATTTTCCACAAAGTCTTCCAAGTTCCGAGTTTGAAGTACTTTGTTTTTCTCTGTGACTATTTGCTTTATCTTATCAGACATATTGATTTCTACCTTGTAATGTTCTAAAGTGTCCTATAATGTATTGAAAAATTGAATCATAATCTTATTAGTCAGACATAACTAGCAGTGGTTAATTTCCCATATGTTTTAGTTTTATTGATTGGTTAACATATTCTTTTGATTAATTTGTTTCTTTTAACTACTCTTTTCTGCCTTTATTATACATGTCTCCATATTGCATAAATTATAAAAATGTTTTTTTTTAAATTAATCATACTAGTAATAATGTAATATTTTTTTATTTTTAAAATATGAATTAATAATTTTATCATCAGTAAATTATTTCAATAATATTTATCAGGACCCCTACTGCATTGTATTCTTTATCTTGCCAATTTCCAATTTTAATTTTATCCCTAATCCTATTATGGAACACAATTATCAAAAATAGGAAACACAAAAGAATTTATACATTGATATATGCATTTAAGTGTTACTTCTACTAATGGAAAATTGAAAACAACCAGAATATTGAACTGGAAAAAAACAAAACCAAACCGAAGTTCCCCTTATTCTTATTAATATTCCACAGTTAGAACTATAGTTCATAGTCACTAATTTTAAGCAAAAATAACTATGCTTTCTAATTAAAGGATAAACTTTATTTATAATAGATACTGAGTCAATATTTTGAACTGTTCAAAACGGTGCATAGGAAAATTATTAAAAGACACACCCTTAATATGTTGTGTTTTCCTCATGATTTTAGTCTGCTCAAAGCAGTGACTTCCCTATTTGCCAATCCAGGGAGTGATTTGATATTTTATTTTCTGTCTCTCAGTTATAGAATAGTGGTGTCCATTTCCTCCTTTCTAAAATAACTTCAAATTTCAGCCTTTAGAAATAATACTGACTTCTCTTTTTTTCCCTCATTTTTTTTTCTCTTCTTTCATGCCTGATCCATTTTCTTTTTCAGATTTTGAATGTTGGTTTCCTCAGATGTGTAATGTTCTCCCTCAGTTCACTTGTCCTGAACATTCTCATGCATTGTAATTGATTATATGAAGAATCTCATCTATACCCACTGTCCATTTGATATTTATTAAAATTCTGGATTTTTTTCACATTACGACCTATTTTTCTAGCTGTCTGTTCTTTCCCCTAGCCAAGTTTTCCTACACGTATGTAAAATTCTATATTCTATACAAAATTTATCCCTCTAAATCTACTTCTGTAATATTGCTTACATTAGAGAATAAAAAATTAAGAAAATCTTACAGCTTCTGTTTAGTATCTTATATATGTAGTAGTACTTCAAGTTTTTTTTTTATTTCTTAAATATATTTCTTTATCTTGGTTTTATATTTATAATTCTAAGTTCTCCTATCATAGCCACCTATTTTTCTCTTGTCTCCATTCCAACCTGCTCCTTAGTGAATACTGATGATTTTTTTTCACAGAATAGGATTTGAACCAAGGAGTGCTTTACCACTGATCTATATCCCAAGCCTTTAAAAACAAACAAACAAACAAAAAAAAAAAAAATTGAGACAGGGTCTAATTAAGTGGATGAAGTTGGCTTCAAATTTGCAATCATCCTACCTCAGTCATTCTAGTGGCTAGGAATTAAAATATATGCTACCATGCCTGGCTCTGATTGTGCTTTTTATGTAAAGATAAATCTAATATCTCTTCATGTACAACATTTTGTTTAGAACTACATCTTTTTGACTAGCACTTTCAAACAGTTTTTTTACCAGTCATGGTTTTATACCATAAAGTTCATATATTTGGGAGTGTTGTTTTTGGTCACTATTCTTTTCAATATGTCTATGATACAAAAGAAATGCTTAAGATCACCTCTCCCACATATCATGTAAAAAGAGCAGGTGTGATGATGTAGTACTGCACCACACAGACAATATTTTAGAATTAAACAACAACAACAACAAAGACCTTAAAGATAAATGAAGGAATGGCATGTTGGGGGTATTTACTGGTTCATAAAAGCATTATATTTCTGAGAAAGGAAAGCAGAATGGGGATTATCAGTATCAAGAAATTTTCAATTAAGAAATTGATAGTTGAGGAAGACTTTGAAATTGGACTGGATTCATAAATGACCTAAAATGTTGTTAAGTAATAAGGAAATACATTTATTTCAAGTAAAATCATACCACTCAATGTCCCTTCTGTTTGATGTTCTGGGGTGATGAAGAGAGCCTGGATTGGCAGGTGGCAGCACAGAAGGTGCAAAACAAACACAACACATTGTGCTCTTGCACTAAATATCAAGAAAAAAACATCTTCTACTACTTTCCATATGCACAGAAATGTATTAAACTACTGAGTTTCCACTTAAATAACATTCTACATTTTAAGTGTATACAAATGCATGTATACATGCATATATACAACAATGAAATATTTATTTTTTAATAAAATTACCAGTGTGAATTTGCACAATTCTGTAGAAAATTTTAAGTTAGATTTCAGACTAGCTAGGTAATTACCATATAAATTTTCCTCAAAATTGTTATGTGTCATAAAGTTTTCTGTAGTATATGTACAAAAATAAGAATAATGCAATTTTAATGAGTAGATACTGTATACAAGATATATGAAAAATAAAAATAAAAATATTTTTTTTTCAAGTTTGTACCTCCTCATAGGAATTGGCCATACAAAAGTATTATAAGGAGCTGAGGTGGTAGCTCAGTAATAGAGCACTTGCCTAGCACATGTGAGGCACTAGATTGCGTCATCAGCACCACATAAAAAATAAATAGATAAAGATATTGTTTCCATTTACAACTAAAAACAAAACAAAAAGATGCTTCAAGAATATATTTTATTTAAAATTAACGTAATCCAGGAAAACTAATGACAAAATATAAACATAATCTTCATTATTCTAGAAATAGGACAAAAGTGTCAGAGACAACATATTGGTTAAGTGCTTATGCTTATTATTTGGGAGAAATTCCCCAAGCAAAAAATATGCTTCATTTAATATAAATAGTCATATTTTGGCAACAGAGATGCTTAGAGTAGTTCTGAACTTATAATTTTGAATATTTACATAGAAATTATCAAGACAACCCCTGAAAACTTTACAAATTATTCCCATAAAATAATGTTGTAGTTTGTTTTAAGATATTGCTGGCAGTACATGAGATTTAATGTCTCTGGAATGTAAGAAGCCTGTGGCATTTTAATCCTTATTACTGCTTCACATGTCACATATTTCCAGAGAGAAAGTTAGTTCCACAATGGCTGAAGGAGATTGAGCAAGAGTTGAAGACAATGATCACCATCCCAAAGAGAGTAAGGTCTCTTTCTCACTGACATTTAGGCAGTATTAATTGCAATATACATTAAGGGGAAGAAATAGGAATTTCTTTATTGATCAAAGTTGGTGTTGGGGAAATAACTCTGGCAAACTCTGGCCAAAAATCAGAATATATTTCTTTCACAGTTAATAAAACTTCAAATTTGTTATAGGAAAGTAATTGTAATATGGTTCTTGGTTGACAGGAAGAACTTTAATGATTGTAGGTTGATAAGCATCTTTTTAATAAAATTCTTTTAATAGTGTATTTAGTTTGTCTATTTTTTTTGAAAACTGAATGACTCAATTCCTTTATTCTTTAATGGTTTATATATTGACTGATTCCCTATGACCCCTACCCAGTAATTATACCTAACTGCTCTGTTATTTGTTGACAATGACATTCTTTATATGTTAAACATATCCATAATAAAAATCTAATGTTTCAATATTTCAAATTTCTCTAGCATTTATTTGTACAAGTAAGCATAAAGTATTTCATTGTATTTATTCTCTCTGTATTTTTTAAACAATAGGGATGAACCTGAAATTAAAGGCAGCTGTAAACATTAAAAGTTAATTTTCTTAGTTGCTGAGGTGAATTTTGTATAAAGTTTATAAATAGTTTATTGCATTGTAGCCAATATAAAGAGAGATTTAATCTAATTGTTGGATATCTTTTGAGAATACTCCCTAATTTATACTTTTAAAATATTTTAAAAGTTCCAAGCTAAGAAGTTTGGCTTTTGGATGGAAAATTTTGTTTTAATTATTCCATTCAGAAACCATCCTATCAATGCTTATTAGTTGTTGATTCCAGCTCAAAAATTCTAGTTACCATGATGGTATAGAAAAATATTACTCATTGCAACATTTCCATTATCATTAACCACAGTTCTCCATTGAAGGTATGTTCACAATTCTGTCACAGAATTTCCAACTTCAGTACTGGGAAAAGGAATTTCTTGGTTTCTCTTAACTCTTGGATCCAGAATGAAGCTTTCCCAAGTTGATATTTTCATGTGCATGGACACTAGCAAAATATTGGACTTGTAAGAGGGCTTGAGAAAGATTACTTGATATAGTTTATTTGAAATTATTTTTATAAAAAGATAAATAAAAATTTTAACCAAAAATTTTCAAATTTTACTGTGTATATTAGGCATCTCTAGCTTCATTAATCTTGAGTTTATTAAGACTTCTCAAGAAAGTGCCCCATATTCCAAAATATCTATTTATTTGTATCAAATTTCTATAATAAAACTTCTCTAATAAATGTTCTATAATTAAACTTCTGGAATAAAGTTCCTATAATAAAAATTTCAACTCTTCAGAGAAGATGATTTACAATAGTGTGTTCAGAGGAGTCTGATAAAATAATTTCACAAAAGTATTTGAAGGTTAAGAGTATAAACTTATATTTCTCACACTTCATGATATATTTGCATTATCGTTTCATAGTAGGATTCTTACATATAAAAACGTTGTGAGGGATGGTAAATTCCTCTATTAACATATGTAAAGTTATGTTCAAGTCCAATTCTTATATCATGTAAAGCATGATTATGCCTTGAAAAATAATGAATGAGAAAATTCTTTATGATGTTGAGATATGTTCCTGTTATCCTTAAATTTTCTAGTGTTTTGAACATAAAGGGATGCTGAATTTTTTCAAATGCTTCTTATGTGTCTATTGAGATGATCATATGATTCTTATCTTTAAGTCAATTGATGTGGTGAATTTTCATTTATTGATTTCCGTATGTTGAACCAATCTTGCATCCCTGTAATGAATCCCACTCGATTGTGGTGCATGATCTTTTTGATGTTTCTGTATTCAATTTGCAAGAATTTTATTGAGAATATTTTTTACATCTATGTTCATTAGAGATATTGGTCTAAAATTTTCTTTCTTCTTTTTTTTTATGTGTTTTTGCCTGGTTTTGGAATCAGGGTGATACTGGCCTCATATAATGAGTCTGGAAGTGTGACCTCTTTTTTTTCTATTTCCTGAAGTAAATTAAGGAGTAGTGGTTCTTCTTTGAAGGCCATTGAGAACTCAGTTGTGTATCCATCTGGGGTTTTCTTGATTGGTAGACTTTTGATGGCATGTACTATTTCTTCTCTTGAAATTGATCTGTTTAAATTGATCTGTTTAGGCAAATTATTTGACTCTAGAAATTTGTTGATGGTTTTAATATTTTCTATTTTATTGGAGTACAAGTTTTCAAAATAATTTCAAATTATCTTCTGTATTTCTGTAGTGTCTGTTGTGATATTTCCTTTTTCATCACAAATGTTAGTAATTTGAATTTTCTTCCTCCTTCTCTTCCTTAGCATGGCTAAGGGTCTGTAAATTTTATTTATTTTTTTCAAAGATCCAACTTTTTGTTTTGTCAATTTGTTCAATTGTTTCTTTTGTTTCAATTTCATTGATTTCATCTCTGATTTAAATTATTTGCTGTCTTCTGTTGCTTTTGGTGTTAATTTGTTGTTCTTTGTCTTGGGCTTTGAGATGTAATGTTAAGTCATTTAATTGTTGACTTTTTCTTCTTTTAAGTAATGAACTCCATGCAATGAACTTTCCTCTTAGAACTGCCTTCATAGAGTCCCAGAGATTTTGATATATTGTATCTATGTTCTCATTCACCTCTAAATTTTTTTTAATCTCCTCCTTGATGTCTTCAGCAACCCATTGTTCATTCAGTAACATGGCATTTGCAGATATAAGGATGAAGTTAGAAAATATAATGCTAAGTGAAGTTAGTCAATCCCAAAAAAACAAATGCTAACTGTTTCCTCTGATGTAAGGTGGCTGATTCATAGTGGGGTTGGAGGGGGAGCATGGGAGGAATTCTAGATAAGGCAGAGGGGTGCAAGAGGAAGGGTGGGGGCATGAGGTTAGAAATGATGGTGACATGTGATGGACATTATTATCCAAAGTATATGTATGAAGACATGAATTGGTATGAATATATTTTGTATACAACCAGAGATATGAAAAATTGTGCTCTATATGTGTAATAAGAATTGTAATGCATTCCACTGTCATATATAAATAAAAAATAATAATTAAAAAATAAATAAGTAAATAAAAGAAAATTTCACATTATCATTTTGTTGAGGACTTATAGAAATTTTGTCTTGAAACATAATGCCTTTTATGATAGTTATTCATTTATTTTTAGAAAGAATACAGCCAATTGTAAAAATAAAATAGAATTAAAATTCCATATCTTTATTTTCTAAGTAAGATTATGAAACTGATAAAATATAAAAGAGGGCTGGGCTTTTAGCTCAGTAGTACAGCACTTGCCTCACATGTGTGAGGCTCTGAGTTCGATCCTCAGTGCCAAATACAAATAAGTAAATAAAATAAACATATTGTGTCTATCTACACTAAAAAAATATTAAATGATATATAAAAGAGTTTTCTTTATTTAAGATAGCTTGTAGTCATTTCTAACATTAATACTACATATTTTTTGAGAATGTGTCCACATTATAGATATTAGGAAGTAATATCTATTTCTATATGTGATTATTATAATATTTAAAATTATTATTGCATGATTATTACTTATTACTTGATGCCGCAGTCTGGCTGGGCACAATTCAGGAGCCACTTGTCAAAAGAAACGAACTTTATTTTTAGAACCACACACGCTAAACCAAACAGCTCCTCAGGAAAACCTTCAGAGCCCAACTGCCACCACCAGCTTCCCACAAGCCTCTCCACCTCCCCCACTCCTCTTGCTCTTGAGGCCGATTGGCTGGGTCACATGGGCGGAGCCAAAAAAGTTCCCCAATGAGCAGCTCTGTGGTCTGAAAGGGCAGGGAAACAGTCCAATGAGCATCACCACAGAGGAGCCAATCAGTTGACAGCTAGAAGTTGCTGGGGCCACGGTGAGCCAATCATCAGCTGGCAGCTAGAAGTTTGCTGGCAGCTGGAAGTTTGCTGGGGCCCCTTCAGCTGTGGCTCTCAACAATTTGAGAATAAATAAGTGCTAATAGTAACAGAGTCCTTAATGTGACACTGACACTATTCTATGTGCTAGATTATGAAATTTTTACAACCCTCTATAATAAATATCTGCATTATATTATCTTCAATTTACACATGAGAAACTGAGGCATAAATAGCTTAGTTAAGTAACTTGACCATGATTACACATCTGGCAAATTTTTAAGAAAGGATAATGTATTTTCTGTACCCAAGGTATTTTCAATTTTTCAGGTAAAGAAAAATTTCCAGAATACTTTTTGAAATCCCCCATATTAAGAAGGCAGTCTATTTTAAATAATGATATTCCAAAACATTTATACATTTAAAACAAATATGTGATTTAAATGCTTAGTGATAAGCTAAAAGATGAATTAAATAAAATATAAGTAAAACTAATATAAGAAGCACAGTACTTTGGTAAAACTGACATGATTGAATGTCTTCAAGAAAAAAAAAAGATTACATGATTTATTTATAATGTAAAAAATTACTTGACATAGGTAAAAATGATAACATCCAGGAATTAATAAGGCAGGATCAAGTTTGTTACAAGCAGTAGGAGAAAAAATCAGGGAGCTTTTATAAAATAGAATCCTCATGAGGTTTGTTATTTATGGAAGTAAAGAAAGGAAAGGGGACAGTGAATGATGACAGTTCTTGTCACAATGACAATTCTGTGTTGGACTGTAGGTGACTGCTGTTGGTATCACTCATTCAGACAATCTTAGAGTACAAGCATGAGCAGTAGCAGATTTGAGTTGGAGGATAAATGAATTCAAATACATGAATTTCAGAGCAGTATAGAAGATTCTGTGCATGTGAAAGTACAGAGATATGTTGGATTTTAGTGCAAGTACTATAATTCAATTTTGAAATGAACTATAAGTTTAAAAGTAATTTAAGGTATTATAGATGTAAGTAATTTTTATGAAAGTGCTCATGTTTTATGAAAAATATTGATAGATTATTTTGATTGCATGATTCAAAAATAGCAGGTTTTTGCATTTTATAAGTGTTTATATCATATGACATTTAAGTTTTACTTAGAAGTAATGGGCTTCAGGAAAAACAAAAATACTTCATTCATCCATGTATATTGAGTAGTAATACTTGTAGAAAATGATACAAGTAAATTAATATTAAAAAATAAGTAAGAATTAGAAATTAGGGGAAAAAACATTTCTCCTGCTGATTATTTCTTACTAATAAGAATTTTCCATGATATTTCAGTTAACATAGTTTTACACAGTTTGCCATAAGTAAACACATGTATATCTTTTTCATAAAGACTTTTTATATTTTCTAAAAAAATAAGAATGAAAAACTCAGAGATTGTGAATATGATCTTTCTTCTTAAATCAAATATCTTCTTATGGTTTTGGAATGGTACTTTTTTGATATTTGTGACAAGACAGTTTTAGAGACATCATATTCTTTTCCTAATTTTCTTAAATTATGCTTTTTATTTTTTAATTAGTTATACATGGCATCAGAATACATTTATACACTTTGATATATCATACATAGATGGATTATAATTTCTCTTTTTCCAAGTGTATGTTAAGAATCATATTAGTCACTTAGTCAAATATATACATATAGTAATAATGTCTGATTCATTCTACTATCTTTTCTATCCTCACATTCCCTCTCCTTCCCACCCATCACTTCCCTCTACATAATCTAAGGTAAAGCAATTCTTCCCTAGGGCCCCCCACTTTATTGCAAATTAGCATTCACATATCAGAGTAAACGTTTGGCCTTTGGTTTTGTGGGATTGGCTAGAAGCATATTCTTCTTAACATGTGGTCACATTTTACTTTGAATTTACTGTTATTTTGAGATGTAAAATGTACATATCTGATGGTAGTTCTTTTATAACTATAAGAAAAAGGAGTATTGTGAAAATAAAAGGAATCAGTACTTTATCAAGCAAGTATTTCATTCTTTATTGAAAGCTTATTTGATTTTTTTTAAAGATGAGAAATGTTTAACATTTTCTAGAAGGTAGTTCACAGATATATATGAGCTCTTAGCATATACCTAAATGAATTTAGTTTAATTATATTTCTCTATCACCATTTCCATGACCAATTTTTACCAGGAGTTAAAGATTATCCCCGAGAGGCCCCCCATACCACTGGGTGTTTCAAGATACATTTTCTTTACTTTTTTTTCTTTCTTTTTTTTTTTACATACATGACAATAGTGAAATGTATTACACTCATTTTCAACATAAAAATTTTTGAAAATGCTTTTTGTGGTGTAGTGAGCAGAACCTATAGGTTCAGAGTTTACTCAAAAGAAGTGTATCTGTACTTAGAGTAACTCACTATGAAATAAAATTTAATTACAAAAAAATTCTGAAATTAAAATTCAGTTATATTATGATGGTGAGTTGTTTGTGATTTCAAATTCTGGTTAAAGGTGAAATGTTTGCAAATAAAGTGATGTTTCCATGACATTGTGAATGCAATCAAAGCTATTATATTGTTCACTTAAGATAGTTAAAATGGTAAGTTGTATTTATATATATTTATCACATTTTAGCATTTTTAAAAACATTCAGTTATAAAGATAAAAGTTGTGTAAGTCAAATTTTCATTACTATGACCAAAATATCTGACAAGAACAACATAGAGAAGGAAAGATTTATTTTGGCTCACAGTTTCAGACTTTTCAGTCCATAGTTGGCTGACTCCATTACAGAAACATTATTTTGGAAGGGCATGGCAAAGGAAAGATTCTCAGCTTATGGAAGTCAAGAAGCAAAAGGGGAAGGGACTAAGGAGAAAATAAATGACTTCGGGGCATGCTGCCAGTGACCTACTTCTTCCAACTAGGTTTTCCTTCGCAGTAGTCCATTTACCCATCAGTGTATTAATACACCCATAAGTTCAGGGCCTTCACCATCCAATCTCGCACTAAAAGCCCCACCTCTTCACCTTTCTGCATTGGAGACCATGGAATCCACATATGATCCTTTTTGAAGACATTTCAGATCCAAACCATAGCAAAAGGTATTTCTGTTTTTATTTTGAGGAATTACCAAAAAAATTATTACTGGAAAGTGTCTGTAATTCTAAATACAGTGTAAATCTCATAATGTGTAGTATCTTCCATATTATCAGTATCATGGTATAATATTTGCCTAACCTTAATTTAGGATGCCAAGATATATAACTTCATTTAATTCTAAAATTTTGTACATGATTTTGATTCTGGCTGTAGCATATGGGTTCACAGAGAACACTTTGGTAATATTTGCCTCTCTAAGATTATTTATATGATACAACTCTAAAATAAATACATTTAAAAAGATGTTCAACAAATAAAAATTATAGGTAAAGTATGAATTATTTCCTATGTATCTGTTAATAAAAAATTAAAAAGCTAATTAATGTCATTATGAACATGAGTTTAATGAAGTTAGTATTAAGTAAAATTTCCAATTAGTTAGATTTCATTAGCTTGTCAAAGAAATTCTCTTGTGAGTTGTGGAAAATGTTAGAAAAGATTGAACACCTTTGAATGATGTATTATGTGCAGTTGTCAGTTTAAAATCTCAGTTGTAGAAGAGGGAGAGTATAATCTGATTTGTGTGTTTGGTCATATCACTCTATTGATCTTGTACATGATTACATTCCACTTGGCAGATGAAATTGAAAATGAATGTCCAAAATGATGCATTTAATTTTCAGTGCAAGTGGTCATTAAGGCTGCAAGTCAGAATGGTAGCAGTAATTTATCCTAATAGCTGTATTGCAAATATCGAAAGGAAATTCCACATCACCACTTTCTGCATAGTATACAAAATAAGCAAAATATTTTATTTAAGAGCACTTGTATCCTAATATAAACAGGCATATTTCGCCACCAACTTATAGAGTTTACCAAGTTTAGCTTGGTATAGTAATTTTATTTAAAGATACACACACTTTTATATTTCATCTCAGAAGGTCAAGGAACATATAATTTTTATATAAAATATTGTAAATTGTGCAGATGGCTGTAATGCTCAGCACTGGACTGTCCTGATTTTTTGTACTTGTGCTTTATATTTACTTCAAAATAAGAGCATGTGTTTGTCCTTTAGAGCTTTTGAAAATGTCTTAGTAATAAGTTCTTTATTTATAATTAATCAATTATCTCCCAATACTTGAAAATACAGCAAACTTACTTGATACTGGCTTCTAGGTTATGTCTAGCTTAGGAGTTCTCTGATATAGAGCATGAGGGAAGCAAGTTGTAATATAATTTTGAAAACATGTTTTTCTTACCAAACATATTTTCTATTTTTCAGCCACATAAGAATATATAGAATACTTTTGAATTTATCTAAAAATAATTTGAGAACTATTCTAATTTTGTAATTTTACATAATTAGTATATTTAAATAAGATTAAATTTGCATCAAAATGCAATTTTTCTGGACATCTACCATTTAGTTTCATTAATATTTTTTTTAATAAAATACAGAAAATATATTTTCCTTATGTACTTTAAATTTCATATGATCACAAAAGTCCAGTTACGATACATAGTATCTGTGGGCTCCTGTAGGAAAAAGTTATTACCCAAAGAAAGGTCTGGACTTTGATTTTATTTTCTCAGAGATAATCTTTAAATTCTTGGAATATCCTGATTTAAAAAAACAAAAAAATATATGTTTTCTTAAAAACGTGAGAAAAAGTTGATATACATTAATGATTTTAATATCAAAAACAAATTAGGCAAATAATTGAACTAAAATAAATCAAATGAATAGTCATATCTCATAAGTAAGAGTAAAGGAGGCTTAATTAGATTTCTAGTAAAAAATTTAATCACTGTGTAAAGATAACAATGAAGTATATTAAAGATATTCATACTTTGGAGAAAATCTATATGTATACTATCAAAAAACAGATAATATATTAAATTAATATATAATTTTAAAAGAATAAAATATAAGAGTTTGCCATGAAGATAGCAAAAGCAAGACAGAAAGCAACTATTGAAGAAGTTTGGCTTATAACTTCAGGAATAGATCTAGGAAAATATATGAACTCAGATCTGTGACAGGTTCAGTAGCAGAAACTTTATCACACTCACATGTAAAAATTCTAGAATAAAGAATCGTGGACTGAAAACTGAATCCCTTTATTTACAGAGTGAGTGGAGATTGATGATTGGAGACTTTGGCAGGTGATCAAAAGTCAATGAAAAAAGAGATTTAGATCATAACAATGACTATGTTTACATGTCATTAACTAGTGCTTTCTATATTCAAGTCATATTTAAAAGACTTTTCTATGTTTCAAGGAGTGGAAGACAATGAGGGATAATGTTTATATAGTGCTTAATCTGAGTTTAGGCACTAATCTATATGCTTTAAAATATTAATTCATATATTCCTCACAGTGAACTTCCAATTTTGACAGTTTCTTTATTTCCCTAAACCCACAAAAGATGTCCTAGAAACTTGTTCTCAACCACTGCCCAAGCAGAAAGCCAAATTTATATTGATAACTATTTAGTTCTGCAATATTGCGAAGTCTCTAATACCATTCACTTCTCCTATGCACTGCAAAACAATCCTGCAGTATAATAATTGGCTAAGACTCACACAATTCATTGAAAGCTCTTGTATTCACATTTATCATTTAACACAGTAAAAAGTATGATTGAAATAAGCCATAGGAAGAAGTACATGAGATCAGAGATCAGGGTGTTTCCAAATGTGAAGCATCAATTTGTGTGCAATGATGAAATTTAGTACCTAAAATTCTTTAGGCCTCTTTTGTTCTTATTATGATGTGTCTGCTCATTTTTATTTAACAACAATTGTTTACATTTTTGTGTTTAATGATAAATTACTAGTGTGTAATAATTTTTCTCAGGTTTTTATGAAAAAAAATTTATTTTTGTTATAAATTCCCTCATATATTATTTTCTTATAAAAATTTTAATCCTTGATATTTTAAGTGCATTACTCTAGATAATAAATAAGCCACATTGTATTAGTATCTTTCCTACCTTCTTATGAAATTAATTTAAATTTTACTTTTTCTCTTTAAACAATTTATGCACAAGGATTATACTAATTTCATAAAATCATTATAACACTTAATATCAAGTATATTTATTTTTAGTTAATATCTGAAAATTATTCCAATAATACTTTATTTTACCAATCAGATGATTAATAAAAAATATTATTCTTAAATTAAATTTAAGGTATCCAATAATGAATTATTAAATGAACTTCATAACTTTGTATTTGGTGTTTGGGGTTAAAAAAATTGAAACATTAAAAACATTCATATAAATATATTTTTGTCTTTGATAGAATTTCTATTCTAGAGCAGGGGTTAGCCTAAACATTTACTATAAAAAATCAAATAGTATATATTTCAGCCTTTGGTCTTAGACTATGATCTCTTTCAGGTAACTAACTTCACTATTATGGTACAAAAATAGACATAAAAAATGAGAACACATGGATCAATAGCCCAATAAAACTTAATTTAAAAAATAGATGATTAGTATATGGATCATAGTTTTAAAAATCTTTTTTCTGGAATATATGTACATACATATATGTGTAGACTTATAGATAGAGCTAGAGCTAGAGATAAAAGCAAAATCAGTAGGAAATTTGCATTTGGCTCACATGATAGCAAACTATAATAAACTTCACCATTCCAATTGCTAGAATTTAATATTCACATCATGACATATGTCATCAAAAATAACATTATCGCCATTAATATGTACTTATATGAGCCTAGACTAATAACATGTTGTTTTTTTTTGTGGTTTGCCTTATGTTTAATTTTGTTTCTATGCAAATTCTAGAATAAAGAAGATTGAAAAATAAATGAAGACCTTTAGAAGCATGTGGAGAAATATCAAAAACTCTAACATAAATGTAATTGGAATCCCAAATAGAAAGGATATAGAATATTAAGAAAGCCAAAGTTGATCAATTAAAAATATCAAGAATAAATACTCTGTGAATTCATCTTCTAAATTAAAAGAAATTGAGAAAGCATAAATTATCTATTTCTATTGGAAGCATGGATATCATTATAGATAATTTAAGAATTAAAGGAATAAAAGGAAATATTAACAATAGCTTTATATGAATAGATTTGAACACCTAAATACATATCTTTAAAAGTACAAATGCCTACAATGACATGAAATAAAACAACTCAAAACACTATAATTATTAATTTAGTTGTTAGTTATGAGATGTATTCCATGAAGGCATCTCCAGGGTCAAAACCTCTTTCTGGTGAACATAATCAAAGTTTCAAATGACAAATAGTAATGGGCTTAGACCACTGCTTTTATAAGAAGCCATCACAGCTTTGGTTCTAGTAGGCCCCAGGTAAAACTTAAACTGTCTATAAACAATGGCATTCTCTGTATGGTGGGCTTTTTAGGCATTTAGAACACAAGCTACAGGGTCATGGAGGCTTCTACTGATATTTAAGAGTACAGGGTGAGAACCTAGGGTCAAAATTCTTACAATTTTTGCAGGGTCAAAATTCTTGCAAGCAGCTCCTGAGAGGTGATGTATAGAGCTTTGTGAATGAAACTAATGCTGTTTTGGAGAACCCATGAAAGAAGAGATGTCAGAAATATGAAATGTCTGCCAAGGGAAGCTGGAGGCAGTATGAAAATCCTGTCCAATGGAGAAGCCACGTGGACTATATCCACCATGGTCAGAGCCACCAAGGTCACAGCAGAGGGATTATCCAAGTCCCTGAGAGTCTACATCCTATCATTTTTGCCCAAGATATATAGCTGGAGATATACAACTTTGGTTTTTAAGTTTCTCACAGGCGTTCATAGTTAAAAGTTAACCTTGAGTTTCAGGAAAGACTTTGGCCTTGAACTGTTGAGCAGTATTCCAGTTAACAACTTTGGTTTCTTGAAGATGAACTGAATATATTTTACACAGCAGGATGGCCATGACACTTAAGGCTAGTGGTGTAAAGGCTTGGCCCCAGTTGGCACTATTTAGAGGTAGTGGAACCTTTAGAGGGCAGAGCCCAAGGGAGATCTTTATCTCACTGAGGGAATGCCCTTGAAGTGTATTACAGGACCCCAGTCTCTCTCTTCTTCATTCTCTGTTCATGACATAAGGAGTTGTGTTCAGTTATGTGCTTCTGCTATGATACTCTGCCTTGCCACAAACCTAAAAGCAAAGGGATCAAATGAAAATGGACTAGAACTTTCAAAACTGTGCATCAAAATAGTCTCTAAGAACATTTTCTAGAATTTGTCATAGTAATGGAAAACTGACTGACATACTTGGTAAGCTACATTCATCCCAGTTCAGACCAATATTTAAAGCAAGTATATATTGAGGTAAGTAGGCCGGCCTTGGGAAAACAGAGGTAAGCAACTCAGAGTTCTAAGAAGTAGGTGAACAATAGGGTAGGATCAAAGTCCCACCAAACTTGAGATAGAGAAGCAGGGAAACCACAACAACTTTGTTTGGAGTTCTTGAGAGAATAGAAATCCTTACAATTTGCCTTTGTTTTTCATATTTTATGCTTTTTGCCTTTTTCATCTTGTTCTTGGTGCACTTTGTTTTGGAATATCAAACACAAAACACCCACTTAGGCTTTATAGTCACCATGCTGGTGGCTTCCCATGGCTTCAGACTGTCTGGACATTGGAGAGGGATTGTAACATAGATTTGGGAGAAGCTTTGAGAGGTTTCGTGACCCACAGCTGCTAGTCCCTCAGTCTGCAGAGCAGAGAAGACAGAAGGGTAATATCATTTAAAATGGTGGTCAGATCTCTGGGATAAAAAGTTTGTCTGAGCAGGATAGACACGGGAGAGATCCAGGTCAGGTAGAATGTGGTGGTGGCTGGCCCCACTACAGCATACAGGAAGACCTGGAAAAACTCGCCATGCCCCAAAGGTTCTAGAATATAGACTAACATGCTCCACATCCCTTATCCCAGTTGACAGACTGAATCTTTCAGAACCAAATGTTCCACACAATCCAAGTTGTTTTACAGGTGGTGCAGGTGAAAGGGCTGACACACAGCCCTGCCACACTTATTCCTACACTGTCATTATAATAAAGCAATTTTAAGGATAAAGTCTACTCAGAATCAGAAAATGCTTCTCCAACAGATGCTGCCAGGCAAGAAGGGGGCAGAGCTTAGCCTTCAGACTCCCATGTCTGGTGTGAGTCAGAGCTGAGAACAAACAAACCGCATGTTATTTGTGTCACACAAACTCTCTCATAGCTGCAAGATATTAAAATCAAAACCTGGGGAAGAAATATCTCTGTCTTAGAAACCTCAGCAAGTAGAGAGTCAACAGTCTTTATGACTGCTATTGCATTAACTGCTTGATGGAAACTGATTCCCAGTATAGTCACATATTTTCTGTTGTATCAGAATTATGATTTTACTATGTCAATTGATAAAATCCTCTCTTGATATCTACTCTCTCTTATCTCCATTCTCTCTCCCTTTCCTTAGTTCTTTTCTGTTCCCTCATTTTCTCTCTCTCTTTTTACCCTCACACTTTTTCACTCTTTTTTCCTCTTTCTCTTTACTCTCTATTGTCTGTTATCTTTATCTCTTATTCCAATTCAAATTTAACATACTAGATTAATGATTAAGCTTTTTAGTCTACTCTATATTCTCTCTCTCCACTGTTTTGTTTGGTTAATGTGGTTATGGAGATTATTAGCATTAACTTTTATAGCATATGCTGATATATGGCTTGCTCTTAAATTACCACTCTTAATCACTGTTACTCATCAAAACGCCAATATCATTCTTAACAGAACAAGGAAAAAAGTGTCCTAAAACTCACATGGAATAATAAAATTACAAAATAACCAAAGCTATTCTGAGAGACAAGATCAATACTGGAGAAATCACAATACCTAGTTTGAAGTTATGCTACAGAGATATAATAACAAAAACAGCTTTATACTAGCATTAAAAACAAATAAGTAGAACAATGAAATAGAAGACACAGAAACAAACCCACACAGATTCCCATCTTAACCTTGACAAAAATTCTAAAAGCAAATGTGGAAGAAAAGAACTTTTTAATAAATGGTACTGGAAAAACTGGTTATCAGTATGTAAAATATTGAAGAGATCCCTATCTCTCACCTTTCATAAATGTCAGTTCAAAGTGCATCACAGACTTGGATTAAAGACTAGGAATTAGGGCTGGGGATGTGGCTCAAGCGGTAGCGCGCTCGTCTGGCGTCCGTGCGGCCCGGGTTCGATCCTCAGCACCACATAGCAACAAAGATGTTGTGTCCGCCAAGAACTAAAAAATAAATATTAAAAAAAAAAGACTAGGAATTAGATCAGAAGCCGCAACTGTACAAAAGAAATAGAGCACCCATGTTTTGATTTATATGTACAGACAATAAGTTCTTTAATAAGACCACTAACACTCAGGAAATAATACCCAAAAGTAATAAATGAAATAGTATCATATATAAAAGATTCTGAATAGCAAGGCAAGCAAGAATTTGAAGACTGAGCCTACAGAATA
Organism: Urocitellus parryii; assembly: GCF_045843805.1. NCBI lineage: Eukaryota > Metazoa > Chordata > Mammalia > Rodentia > Sciuridae > Urocitellus > Urocitellus parryii. The sequence continues at coordinate 3,438,670 of NW_027554068.1, forward strand.
GAAAAAAATCTTGACTAGGTGTTCTTCTGGAAGGTGATTACTATCCAGACTAGATAAAGAAATAGAAAACAACATCATAAACACAAATAGCCTAATAAATAAAGGGCCAAATAAACTAAACCAAAATTTTTAAACAAAAAAGTGCAAATGCTGAACAATATATGTAAAACATAGTTAAAATCTGTATCAATTATAGAGATGCAAATCAAACTACACTGAGATTTCATTTTTCTCCAGTTTGAATAAAAATAAATGTTGGAAAAGATGTTTGGAGAAGAAAACACTTATGCAGTGTTGATGGGATTGTAAATTAATACAACAATTATGAAAATCATTGTGTTAGTTTTTCAAAACCTGGGAATAGAACCTCTATTGACCTACTTATACCAATCTTCATTATTTATCCCAAAGAATGAAAGTCAGAACACTATAAAGATGCATGCAAACTCATGTTTATAACAGCACTATTCACAATAGCAAAGTTATAGATCCAGCCTAGGTGTCCATCAATGGATGAATAAACAAACAATGTGCATAGATAAACAATGAAATTTTACTTAGTCATAAAGTATGGAATTATGTCATTTTGTAGGGAAAAGAATGGAACTGGAATACAATGCTAAGTGAAAAAAAACTATTTCACATAATTAGCCCAGAATTATGAAAAAAATTGTATTGCAAAAATTGTATTACAAATATTGAGTGTAACCATTATGTGAATCTTTAAAAATGTCAGTATTATTTATGGATCTTTAATCACTAAACTGTCTTTGGTGCAAGACTACGGTGTATGGAATACTTGTGAATAGCCACTAATGTGGTAGCAATAATTATATAACAAAATATAGTATGACAGATTCATAAAGTCAAGGGTCATACGTATATTCTAATATTGAAAGCTAGAAAGAAATAAGGGAAATAAATGGAATATCATTAATATAGAAGGGAGAACAATAGAGTAGAGAAAGAGGATCAGAAGAAGGAAAGGGCAGAGGAAAAGATACTGAAGAATAAAATGGACCAAATTATGTTATCTGCATGTGCAAACAAATAACAATGAAACCTAGTGTGGTATATAATTATAATGCACTGATATTTTAAATCAGTATATTTCTTGTTATTTACAAATAATTGAAGCATAAGATCATTACAATAGGTGTAGAAATATCATGGGATTCAAATTCAGAACATGAATGATAAAATGAATGAATATAATAAAATTGTGGTAGTCACTTCAGTCTTCTAATAAAATATATGACTATGGTCATACTATGTTGAAGACATTCCTGATACATTTTGGAAAACTAAAAAATTGCCTAATCTTACCACTTCTGTCTGACATTGTACCAGAAATCCTGGTTTTAGAAATAAGGTGCACACACACACACACACACACACACACACACACACACATACGCACACACATAGATGAAAGGCTACTTACAGATAATGATTATTTACATATAAAGTGTCTAGAAATAATAATGAATATACCTAACTACTTTTATTTTTAAAGACTTAGAGCAAATTTTGTAAAGAAAGCTTTTAAAAATGAACAATTTGATATACATTTACACAAAATACAAATAAAACCAGAAAACTTAAGGACACATTTAGTAAATTATGTATATGTCTTGGTACTGAAAACTACAAAACATTCTTGACAGAAATTAAAGAACAAAATTATGAAGATATATAGCATTTTATGGTTCACTAAACCCAATGCACAAAAAAATTAAAAACACTTCTCAAAGAAAGCTTTTAAGTAGCTAATAAGCATTCCCCCAAGAAACAAAAAATACTAAATATCTTTATTTATCAAGCAAATGCAAAGAAAATCCAAATTAAGACAATTTTTAATTCCCATCAGAATATATAAAAAGACTAGTAATACCAAATTTTGATGAGAATGTAGAACAATGTTATTTTCATACGTTGTAAACCATTGTGCAAAATAATGTATTTGGAAAAGAATTTTTTTAACAGTATCACATGTATTTACTCTATGTCCTGGTTATTCATAATCTGTTCAAAAGACTCATTAGATACAAAAGTCTTCTTAGTTACCTGTTTACACTAACTCAAAACTAAGGTCCATCAACAAAAGAATGGATGAAAAATGTGGTACATTTGCATGATGGAATATTTAAGAATAAAAAGGAATAAACTCTTCTTACTCACATGTGCTTAGGATACCTAAAATAGTTACCTGATCGATTATTGTATGACTACATTTAGATGAATTTTTATAACAAGCCTGACCTTAGCTGGCAATTCATCTGAATTGTGACTGCCTCATCGTGATCAAATACAAGAATTGAAAGACAGAGCAATGACAAAACTTTCTGTGGTGGACAATGTCCACTCTTGTGTGGAATTTCAGTTGCCAATTGTATGTTAATTGAAATCAAGTATCTCTCAGTATTATGGTTTAGATGTGAGGTGGCCCCCCAAAATTCATGTGTGAGATAATTCAAGAAGGTTTAAAGGAAAAGATTGGGTTGTGAGAGTGAAAAATTAATTCCTGATGAGATTAATTGAGTGGTAACTGGAGGCAGGTGGAGTATTGCTAGAGGAAATTGTTCATTGAAGGCATGGCTCTCGGGTATATATTTTGTATCTGGAGAGTGCAGTCTCTCTCTGTCTGCTTTCTGATATTCATGAGAGCTGCTTTCCTACACCATACTCTTCTGCCATGTTGTTCTGCCTCACTGGAGCCCTCTTTCCATGGACTGAGACCTCTAAAACTGTGAGACCCCAAATAAACTAACTTCTTTATTATTGTGCTTGCTGGGTCTTTTAGTTGAAAAAAAACTGACTAAAACACTCAGGTCACCACAAAAGACTCATAATAAGGGGCTGGGTATATAGCTCAGATGGTACAATGCTTGCCTAGCATGCAGAACGCCCTGGGTTTGATCCCCAGCATAATAATAATAATAATAATAATAATAATAATAATAATAATAAAAATAAAAAGAAGAAGAAGAAGAAGAAGAAGAAGAAGAAGAAGAAGAAGAAGAAGAAGAAGAAGAAGACGATAACATACTAGGAAATTCATTCACTGACTACAATACAATTAATTAGAAATTTGTGACAAATTAAAAAAAAAAAGCAGAAACGTTTTCTTCCTGGAAATTTCAAACTTACTTTTCTTCAACAGTTTGGTCTGAAGGAAAGCATATACTGAAATTTCAGAGCATTTTGAAAGAATAAAAGCAAACAATGAGAATTCCTAGGATACTACTAATGCAAGCCTGAGAGAAAGCTTACAGATCAGGTAAGTCAAAAAATTTGAACAAGTAGTGAAAGATGTATGTAATCCAAAACTCCTTCAATAAAGAATGAACTTAGTAAACTGTAGTACAAGCACTGAGTATAGTACTATGGAGCTTAAAAAGCATGAGGATCAGCTGAAACTCAGTTATTAACAGTTTCTTCTTAGAATTTATTCTTAAGGAAAAATATAAAGTTTGTAATATTGTGAACAGCATGCTTCCTTTTATGTAAAAAGTTGGGTGTACATGTATGAATGGGTGTATATATTTTAAAACAAACAAATGAACAAGAATATCAAATAAAAATATAGTGGGCATCTAATATTTATATAAAGAAAAAGGTAGAGGAAAGATGAAAAAATGCCATAATTCTGTGTTAGATAGGATTAACTGTTGGTGTATCATAAATGTTTTTCATAATTATAAAACAAAGTATATTGGAAGAGCATAGTCGAATGAATGAAAGTAAAACAAATTAATTTATATGAGACTGTTTGTGGGGTATCACACAGAGCAGTTATCTCAAGTGATCTTAAAATATACTAATCCTACTGAAGTGATACATTTTAAAGAGAAAAATAGCTGCAAAAATAATCATAAGCTGTTTTCAGTAATTGTGTTATACTTTTATCATGAAACTGGCATGTAGGATAAAGAAACCCATTAATTATGACAATGTGGTAATAAACCAAGATTTTTAGCATAGGAAAAATATAAGTATAAAAACAAACAAGCAAAAAACCTGAAAACCTAGATCTAATCTAGAAATATCAGCGTGAACTTAATTCTTTGTTTTCTCTTTCATATATATATATATATATATATATATATATATATATATACATATATATATATATATATATATTTCTGAGTTCTATTCAATGAAAAAGTAGAAATGATCACAATTTCGTAACAGTGATTTTATTTCTTTGCTAGACTTGAACATTCTTATTGCTAGATTATAGTCTCTTGGTGTCATTTCTGTAGGGACAATGCATGGAGTACTGCATACATGGCATACCTTAAGGGCATCTGAGTGGCAGGACACTCCCCTTGTGCTAGGTGTGTGAGCTGCAGACTGCTTACCCAGTAGGCACAGCCCTGGGCCCCATGTTGCAGTCCCTGTGCTTGCTCCAGGGTCCACTCCTCGATTGGTGGCTGCAAGGACAGTTAGCAGAAATTGCATTGGTGCCTGCTTGTAATCTGCTTAGCTATTGCCTGAGTATATATACATGATAACTGCACAATAATCAGACCTGCTCCTGTTTGGTCTCCTGAGGTCTTGATAAGCGATTCCTCAGCCACAATCTCCTCTACCCTGTTTCGTGGACCTCCTTGCTGGATGAGAGAAAGCCCACATACATTTCCACTAATATGGCTGAGAAATCCTTGGAGAAATAGCTTATCCAATTTTATGATTAGAAATACAAAAGCATTTATATATATATATATATATATATATATATATATATATATATATATATATCAGAAACAAAGAGCATTGTCAAGTACACTGAGAAAGTTTCCTGCATTCATGCCTCCTGGCCAAACATGGAACAATTTTGTGTGTCAGTGAGCATAATAATTGTGAAGTATTAGAACATAGTAAATACATTTGAATCCAAGAGACTGTCTCTCAAATATGTGTGGTAATAATATGTTGGTTTCTTTTGAGTGATGCTGGAAGGCAACTCCATATTTGGAATAGTGGAAGATGAAGAGGAAAACCAAGCTTCTATTTTCCCTTCCCTGAAAAATTTCTGCCATAGGTAGTAGGCAACTAATTCTTATGGTATAAGTACTTTTAATAGTATTCTAATCAAAGGGGAAAAAATTAATGCTAGAATTAGAATGTCACTCTTTCTCATTTCATAATGAAAACTGTTATCTGGGTAGCTAAGTCCCTTCTTTCTTTATGGAATAAGAAATAGAATGATCATTTATGTGCTTTCTGGTGGCAAACTGTACCATTAATGAAGTAATCTTGGGAGAATGATTAGAATCAGTTCAAAACTCCAGAGTTAACATATGGTATAAACAAAATACGGGGATCAGATAAAGATGTTGAATTCAAATGCATGGAGATACCTAACAAAATCACAACTTAACAGAAGGAATAGATTTTCTTCAATCAATTCCAAAGTAATTAAAATACTAAGAGGCACAGTTACTATATATATATATATATATATATATATATATATATATATATATATATATATATATATTTGGCATACCAAGGATTGAACCCAGGGGCTCTAAATTTCTGAGCCACATCTCCATCCCTTTTCTTTTTCATGTTTATTTTTATTTTGAGAAACAGTCTTGCTAAGTTGTTTAGGGCCTCACCAGCTTTGAACTTGAGATCTTTCTGCCTCAGCCTCCCAAGCTTCAGGGATTATAGGTGTCCTGTGCCACCTACCCAGACACATATATTTTCTTTTTTAATTCAGGAGAAATCTAAATGGGAAAATACTAGTTTTTGTCATTGTTCTCTTAATTGAAATTATGCAAAACGATTTTTTAAATTTTATTTTTTAATTGTTTATAGACTTTTATTTTTTATTTATTTATATGCCGTGCTGAGAATTGAGCCCAGTTTGCCTCAGACTTGCCAGGCAAGTATGCTACCACTGAACCACAGCCTCAGCCCAAAACAATTTTAGAACTCAAAAAAATTGGTAAATATTAACACTAACCAGATATTTAAAACAGATTGATTTTTTAAGTCCAACTGTGGTTTTAAATGTGTGTATATATTAATTAGAGATTTTGAAATACAAGTTCTCAGAAATGTTCTCTTGATGAAAACCGACACATAATATGGACGGCCTCCAAAATAAAGTCTTTTAATTATTTAAATGAACATTTAACTTAAGTTGAAAATCAGTTGGCATTTATTAACTAAAGTTTTGGATTTTATTATACTAGTAAAATGAGAGGGAGAGGAGGAGGAGAGAGAGATATGCTGGATGGATGGATAGGTATAGATCTTTACATATATACACAAGACCTATACATACAGATGCAGATACATAGATGCAGATAATGAACTAATAGGTAGTAGAATATATGGATGAATGGCTGAGAAAAGACAGAAAGATACAGTTAAGGGAATAGAGGGTAGAAGAGGAAAAGTAGTTATAGATGAACATATACAAGTGTACATATACCATATACTTTCCAATGCCCTTACTTGTTTTCACAAAATAACTTCCTATTCTTTGTAATTTAATTTTCCTCAATCCATTTCTCCACTTTTTAATGCCTTTCCAAATATAATGCCAGAAGTAAAGTAACAAGAATATTGACCTGTAGCAAAATTGTACTTACTTTAGTATCTAAAAAGAATGATTGCAACTGTTCCATAAGTAATGGAGTGATTATATGAAAGCTTAGTAGAAGTATGATTTTATTGAAATTACCAAAAAAAAGATGTATAGCCTGTGATTTAACAAAGAAAAAGAAACTTTTATGTGGAATATTGATCATTGAATGATGGGTATGGAAACATAATAATGCTTATATAAAATTTGAAACCAAAGAGCACTAGGGAATTAATTAAATGTGATATAGCTGTTGTGTGCACTGAGTGGGATTCTCTGGAGACTTAAAACAAAGAAATCCAAATATATAGGTATTTTAAAAGGTATCAGGATTATCATTATATCTACAATTGGCTTATAATATGTGTTATATTACATTCAAACATTGTAACTTAACCAATAATTCCTTTAGTAAAATTTTTCTAGCAATATGTAATTTATTATATAAAACAACATCTGGTGAAAATTTTGGTTTGAATGTTGCATAATTGTTTGTAAAGAATTATGCCAAATTTCTTAACAAATAAGATAAAAAATATTTAATGCATAATGCCAAGAAATAGAAGTTCACATTTCTTTACTGTATTAAATATCCGTTTTTAGGAATTCAAGTACATTATTCAAGAAAAAAATGCACAATTCAAGAGTAAAATATTTATCATTATTTCAGCAACTCAGCACAAATATCAACTTAAAAAAATGTATCCCACAAATACATATCAGAAGACTCCTAACAGTCCTATTTCAAAAATCTAAAAGAAAGAAAGAGCAAATTCAATTAAAGCATAATTTGATGATTTTTTAAATGGTTAACCCTGCAATGCCCTTTCTTTGTTTAAATACACTGTCCTTCTATTCCCTTTAAAAAGTACATAATAGTGTATTATTTCTTCCAATTTAATTCAATTGTATTTTGAGATTTTTTTTTTTTTGGCATCTTCAGGACATCTCATAGCTAACTGTTCATGTGCAGTGAAAGCCATAGGCCAATTTGTTATTCTTTTTATACTTCTTATTCTCATTTTCACTGAAGACAACTTAATTGTACCTAAATGAGTTAATTTTGCTATTCATCAATTATACAATGTAAATAAATGCCTATAATTTTCTCCTTTTTCAAATTTAAAGTTGTTCAGACTGGCTATAATTGAGGTCACATATTGGGATTCAGTTCATTTTTGTTTAACATTCCCAACATGAAATGTGAAATTTATGCAATTTAACATTTATATTTACATTACATATTGCATTGTGGAGCATTGCAAATGTGTAATGTTACAGACTCTCACATTCTAAGCTCAAAGTTTCTTTGCAAATTAAACAATAACTCTTTCAAAATCATGCTGTCTTAAACTTTGTTGAATATTCATGATAAAACATTATTTGTGGACTGAATAAATTGAAGACCTAAACTAGCCTCTTTTAAAACATTAAAGTATGCCTGAAGGATGCTATTGTAAAAATATAAACCACTTAATTTTTGAAGTATATATTTTTAACAGGGAAGCAGCAGCAGCTTCTTTTTCTCTCATCACAGACTTATATGAGTTTCTGTTTCTGATAATCTCTCTCTCTTTCTCTCACATTCTTTATCTTCTTCCTCCCTGCTGAAATAATACTACATTCAAATTTGATGCCAAATAGAACTCTTTTGCAATCCTTTAAACAATGGAAACTGTAAATTCAGAAAAGGGACATATTGTACATTTTTACAGTAAAGACAGGCATGATATTCCCTTGAGTATTTCTAAATCTTTTCTTATCTCTGAATGCTTGTCTTCATCCATGTATATTAAAGTAGGTCTGTTTTTCTATATTCCCTGCTGGTTTCCAGTCTGGATTTTTAAAATAAATTAATCATGTAATTTAGTTATTTCAATCATTTTTTTATCTTTTGTTTCTTTAATGTTATAAAGTCTTTTTTTCATTCATTTTGGATTCCATAATTTTAAGGAATTATTAAGCCTAAGAGTAGAACACAATTATACCTCAACTCAGAATAAACTTTTCTACCTCTTGGAATTTCAAGAATGCAGTATAAATTTGGAAATTTTATAGAACTTTACTGTAAGCTCTGATTAGAAATTAAGTCATGGTAGAGCTATAAGATCTTGTTTTTCCTAGAAGAATTAGTTTAATATAATGTCCCTTTTCTGCTATTTGGCTATTTAAATATTGATGTTCTCACTAAAATTCTGAGGTAGAAAGTTTTGGTCAGTATGCAGCAAAATTTATCACTGTGCTTTTTTTTTAATCTCTTTCCTTTATGAAAACTTATACATTTGGCTATCTTATGCCTTCTGGGAGTTCTTCAACCTCCAGATATTCTCTTAAAGCCTTTTCTGAACTTTCTCTGCCTTTATTATCAGAATTGTGAAGTCTCTCCCTAAAACTTTTCCAGTTGATTAATGTGATCAGTGTTAAGTCTTTGTGTGACTCACTTTGATTCCTCTACCTGGGACTGTATTCACCCTTTTTTCATACTTTTTCTTTTGTTGTTGTTGTTCCTTATTGATTCTCCTACTAAGAATTCCTCTTTTCTTTCTAGGATATTGAGATTCCATATTGCACATTCAATTCTTATAGTTTTTAAGAAGGCTTTTACTGAATTGTTCATGCAAAAGCAAGTCTGGGAGCATTCATTAGACCACAGAGGATTCCATGTCTTCACACATTCTACAGAGAAAACCGAAACTACAGGGAAAATAAGTAAATCTCCATAAATTATTTAATTTCAAGTAGAGATTGTTGAGAGACTGCTATTGTCAATCTGGCATTATAGAATTTTGGAGACTTATGAAAAGTATTTGGTCCAACACTTCATTTTACAGAAAAAAAACCACAAAGACTAAACAATTTGATATTTACACACAAGTCACGCGGCCTTTATTTTCAGACAGGATCTCCCTAACTTGCCCAGGCTGTCCTCAAATTTGCGATTCTTCTGATTCATCCTGAGTCACTAGAATCTCAGTGTTGTAGTCATGTATCATCATGCCTGGCAATTGCTCAATATCTTTAATCAGAAGACACCTATAGTAACAGCATCAATGGAAATAGATCTTAATTTCTCCTTTTCAAATGTTTCCAAACTTTCAAATATCATAGAAAATTGCTAGTCTTTGATAAATGTTGTTACACTGCCAAATATTCCTGTTAACTCAAATGTATATCACATTCCCATTTCATATCTGATTATATTCTCTGCAATAGGAATACAATAATAGATAAGACATGCTCTTGCCACTTAATGAATTTAAGTAAAAAGTGGAAGGATACATGTACAAGACATGACATAAACTTTTACATGTATTAATTTAGAAATGATCCATGTATGGCTTGAATATTAGCATCAAATTAGTATAAAATTTGGCTTTGTTTCTTCATAAAGTGTCTCTTAAAAGTTTTTATAAATTCTCCATCATTCTTTTTCCATTAACTATATTCTTGAGCAAGCACTAATAACTAAGCATTATTATAATTTCCATAATGTTTTAAACTGCAGATTTACTTTTTAGTACACTTAAACCTCCTGGAAAATATATAAAGGATTTTTTAATTTGTGTGTATTTAATCCACAGAAAATGCAAATTGCTTTGGATAGATTTCAAAACAGTTTAAGAAGTAATTTATTGTCTTTACTTGCATTGAAATCATAAAAAGTCTCTTAATGAAGTCCTACCTAGCCACCTCTCTGAATTAATATTATTTACTATTTTAAAATATAGTAGCTGATGTTTATAGTATTCTGTGTAACACTAGGAAGTTCTCTGGTGCTTGAATTCTCACCAGGTGAAAATATATTGATCCTAGGTCTGTTTACCCCACATGGACCAGTTATATAATATTATATTATATTTGCTGATATTGTATTGATACATATTATAACAAACAATATAATACCAATAAAAGTTTAAATAGAATGGCAATTGCTTAATATATCTTTAATATGAAGACAACTGTAGTAACAACATCAATGAAAATGGATCTTAATTTCTCCTTCTCAAATGTTTCCAAACGTTAATAACAAATCAAAAGAAATAACTAATAAAAGTTTAAGTAGAGATTAATAACTACAAATATTAGGGGAAATTAGGAAAAAAAACTTTCTACATGAAAATTTCACAAAACATATATAAAGTGGAACAAATAAAATGTTAAAGCATGTATGCACTATGGTTTTGCTTAAAGAACATATGGAACAAAGTTCTTTAAGCAAAATCATATATATATATATATATTTCTGTTAAAATTAACTTGAAGCAATGGACAGTGTGATTTTTATTTTTATTTGTTTAAGTTTATTGGATTATTTAGTGATAATAGTAAAGAATATGATGCTATCATTATGAGTATAAAATTTGGCTTTGTTTTTTCATAAAGTATCTCTTAAAAGCTTTTAAAAATTCTCCATCATTTTTTTTCCATTAACTATATTCTTAAAAATATTTTGAAGAATCTGAAAAAAAGAGTAAAAGAATAAGATTTTGCCATTTTCTACTTTTGTCAGGAAGATTAGACTCCTTGTCATCAAATAATTTATTTTGTAGAATGCAGGCTAATTCTACACGAACTGTTGCTAGCCCCAAATGCAGTTGGGAAAAAAATTCTTACGAAAAATATTTTTAAAAAAAACAGAAAGAAAACAATAGCACCAAAGGCAGCTTTTGTACATTTGGTATTTTGTATAGTTTTTACAATGACAAAAAGCACTGTCATAGATTTTAGTGCCACTGCTTTTGAAAAGCAATTCTCTGTTATTTTTCTCTCTCATTTTTCTTTTTTATGATGTGGCAATATGTATTTGCATTTCAAAAGGAAAGAAAATGATGTGAGCCAAAATAAGAGCCATGATCTCTGATTATCATTAACTCAGAAAATATCAAAGATTAATGATGATTGATGAACTTGAGGATAGAATAATACTCAGGAACATTATCTTTTATTCTGATGTTAAATTGAACAAAAAGGTTAAATTGGAAGATTAAAAGAATTCTTATTTTGTATTTCTCCATAAAAATGAGTTAATAACTCTATGTTGGTTAAAAAAACAGGCAAAAGAATTTCACATTAAAAAATTGCTGAATTCTTATAAATATTAAGCACACTTTGTTAACAGTCTACTACAGATCAAATATAGTTTTGGATGCTAAAGTGGGATGGCATAAATGTCACAGACCCGAAGTGAGTGCTTTCATTGATAGGAGAGAGAGACTTTGTTAGGGCAGTTCTTCCTTCACAAATAGGAGTGAAAACAATCCTGAGCTATGAATGATTATTTAGATAGATATCATCACAGAGTTCAGAGAAGTTGGAAGATAGTAGGATAAGGTCTAAGTTTTCTGAGTAGATATAACAGGAGCAAATTCTTTAAGGCAAAAGAAAGACTGCTACATTATGATAAACAAAATAAATACATTGCAGTTTGGGTAGAGTGACAGTGTGCGCATGTGCATGTGTGTGCACCCAGGTGAGCACTTATTTATTTTGGAGGGCACCAAAGAAGGTTTTAGGAACATCAATGTATTTGAAAAGAAAAGATTCTTGAGTTTGTATTTGCTTCACCTATTTCAGAAATGAGTAAGTCCTCCCCCCCTTTTTTTTCTTTTTTATCACAATAGTGACTGGGTCAGCCTCAAAAGGCACTGCCTCTCAAATTTTCCTTCCCCCAGACCTTCCTGTATGTAGAAGCAGGTGGGAGCACAAGGAGCCTAGACTTCATTCTGAAGGCAGACAAATGTCATTGAAGGATGAGCACAATCAGAATGTGTTTTTAAAATTACTGTGAAGTCTGGAGGGAGAATGATACAATTGAAAGTAGAAAACAAGTTAGGAGGATGACAATATTTAAGGTCAAAAATCTTAACATGATAGATAAAGAGGTATATCAAAGTGTATAAATGCATTCTACTGTCATGTATAACTATTTAAAGCAAATGAGAGGTTAATAAACAAATATAATTGGTGCGGAGGTTGAGAGATTGGGAAGAGAGTAAGATTCAATACTGGATTATCAGCTGTCAAAATTTGTTGATGGCTTAGATGTGAGAACAAAATGATGGAAAGTTTTTATAGAATAACCCAGATACCCATCAATAAATGAGTGGATTAATGCAAACTTTTTCAATTGGAAAGATAATTTAACATTATGCCCTTTATCAATATGATAGGTAGATATTTTATTGAGAGCTGAGAGAAGTCCTGCACAAACTAGTGAGAAACTGACACTCAACCACTGACATCTGAGAGCCAGCCTTGCTCTTTCAGCTAGGTCTTGGTATACTGTCAAACAAAAAATTTCACAGATATCAGCATCAATAATGTGACATCAATAATGTCACTCTCTGACCATAATTGCTTAAGAACAAACAAGACTACTCTGTAATCATGACTGAAAATAAAAAAGAAAATGAACATTGCTTAAATCATAAAAACGACCAAACATTTCCTGGCTAAAATGAGTGACCATTACCTCTTTACAAATGGTAATTTTAGTGTCAGTTTGCTTTCATTTTTCTTCTACATGAAAAGAAATACAATCTCAGAATCGCCATTGCTTCCTGACAGTAAAAACATTCCAAATTTAAGAACAATGCCACACCTCTTTAAACTCTCCCCCCAAATCACAGGGCATGAGTCCAAACCCTTTAATTAGCAAACACACTCTGGGCCAGAGGGCCCTTCCAGGTGCATGCCCTTCCTTAATGCCAAGTGTGCTCCTCCTGTTCTTCAGTATGAGGCCATCGACATTAGTAGAATAAGTATCAATGAAAGCATCCAGTCATCAATTAAATTCAAATTTAATACTGAATCAAGTGTGTAATTAAACTTTCCCAAAGCAAAAGTAAAAGAGAAGTTCATAAGACATAGAAATTAGAAAACTTCTTTATATAAGCTATTGGTCTCTTCCCCTTCCACCCTCACACTCTGGAGATCTTCAACTAATGTACCTTCAAATTGCTTTTAAAATATAAAATCTAACCATTGTGTACATCCATGAGAAATTAATATTAAAAATAACTATGATAAATTGCAGAAAGATCAGCAGAGGAAGGATGCAGGCTGTGAGGCAAGGGGAGATACTGGGAACTGAACTAGAACAAGATACATTCCATGCTTTTATAATTATGTCAAAATGGATTCTAGTGTCATATATAAACAACAAAAAATAACCAATAAAAAACAAAAAAATAAAATAAAATATAAAATCACATAAATGTCAGATACCTTATTAAAAGAAATATGGTTTCTATTTGTTAGTCATGGTTATTGAATAGATTCTTAGTTTGTAAGTACTTTGCAATTATCTTCTTCATTAGGCTCATTGAAGGATGTCTTCTGAAAGAATGCATGTTGTTATCAATATATTTGTTCATATATGCTGTTAGTCCTGCTGCATTACTATGGCAGTGGTACAAACATATGTAAAAACTTATTGTTGTTAATTTTTTAAACTATTCATTTTTACCACATAAATATTGAAGGGATGCATTTTTCTATTAATTTATGATTGGTACAAGGGAACTACAGTGAAATGCATAAATTAAAAGATTCCACATGTGTTAAATACAAATTTCATTCATTGCTTGTTAGTGCTAACTTAAATTTTGCTAGTCATCTTAGATTATCAATTGATATATTCTTGCTTGAAATATGACAGAAAATTTGTATAGATTTGAACTAAAAACAATGAAAAATTAAAATATTTTCTTCATAAATTTCTGCTGTAGGAATAAAAATACAAATACTACTTTTATTAATAATTATATGCTTTTAAAATTGACCACTAACTTCTGGGGGAAAGTTTTAGCATCTTAAATCTTTGTGTGTATATATTGCTTTGCAGTCATGTAATAGAAAATTGTAGCTTGCAGTTGATGACCCAAGAAATATCAACCAACAGAAAGAATTAAAGCTTGCTCTCTTGAGGGAGATGAGGAAGCAGGAGGATTCCAAGTTCAAGGCCAGCCTCAAAAATTTAGCAAGGCTTATATTTCAAAAGAAAACAATTTTTTTTAAAAAAATGTTGCTTCATTTTGCACTACATTTTTTCTCATCTCCTTTCCTCCCCCATTTTCTCCATTCCTGCATTTTATTCCTTCCTTCTATTCTTTCTTCCTTTTGGTTCACTTTTACTTTACAACATTGTGTTTTTGTTTTCAGAAAAGGAGAATAAAGTCTCTTTCCAGAGTGTCCTCAGTTTCAAACGAGAATCTTTTCTCTTCATTGCATTTATAAACGTGTGGGCAGAGTATTTATTACTGACATTGACAACATTTTTACTACTGAACATTTAAATGCATTTAACCATTTCAGAGTCCCAGTATCTTTTTGTGCAGTACATTTATTTCATCTTAAATGCATGTAATCTAAAGAATGAAAGCATGAGTTAGATGTTGAAATGACTTTTTAATCAGTTTTAATCAATTAGAAATATATTTGATTACTATGATACATAAAATTGATATCTATCATAGCATACATGTAATGAAAGTTCCAATTTTGCTGAATCTTTTTCAGTACCTACCCAGTCCTTGCTGATGTTGCTAAGTCCAATAGAGAAACTAGCAGAACAAAACCTTCAAATACAAGTTGATGACACTTCATAACACACTATATTCAATTGGAAATAGGCACACATGTAACAAGAATGCAAGTTTTAGCCAATAAATCTGTATGATCTTTGATTTTATTTTTTACTCCACACAGGATTTATGGACAGTTCAAGGGAAAAAAAATCTGCAGTGTTGAAAACACACATACACACATGAAAAACACATGAAGACAAGGATAACATTTCTCATGACAATGAAATTTCCTCTATAGGAATCCCCTGAGTTCCTCAATGTTCTAAAGGATCCAATGTAAGTGGATGTTTCACGATGGTTTCGAACTTTAGATTGGCTTTATAATGGGCATGTGTGTGTATGTTTGTACATATGATAGCATGGTGGTGTATATCTTAATAATGGTACTTACACAAAATAATAAAACTTTCACAATTATATGTTTGGTAATACCCAATTTTTGATTTACAAAAAGTGAGGATGGTTGCACATTTTTATTCCCCTCAAGTGGCTATGTTTAAATAATTTTAGAATACGTACCTTGAGACCAAG
The DNA here is from genome assembly GCF_045843805.1 of Urocitellus parryii. Lineage (NCBI taxonomy): Eukaryota > Metazoa > Chordata > Mammalia > Rodentia > Sciuridae > Urocitellus > Urocitellus parryii. The sequence continues at coordinate 3,454,393 of NW_027554068.1, forward strand.
CAAAAGGATCAGGGTTAATTGAATACCGTACAGTTATGTGAAAAGTTCTATTTTAATATACATTTAATTTTCTTCCTGGGTTTAAAAACTGATGTTCAAACAGGGTACCATCACTGTTATCTAGTGCAGTTAGGTATGCATTTTGAATTGTTGAGGGTAATTACATATGTCAAATATCAATTTTACCTTTGCAACATCTGTGGTTCTAACTATATTTCAAGAAGTCAGGTTTCCCTCAAAAATAAACCAAATTATGCTATGTATAAAGATGAACATTCCACAATGAATTCCACCTTTATGTAGTCTATAAAGCACAAGTAAAAAAAAAACACTTAAAGTGTTTTTGCTTATTCATCTAGAGTTTCTGGGGAATATCTGACTTTTTTTGAGAAGTCAGATTGATAACATTTACACAATCTAAAAATATGGAAGAATCAATAGTGAATTAGATCATAGTAGGTTGATAATATAACATTATTTTAACACCAGACAATGACACTTCCCATAGTTTATTCTAAGAAATCTTCTCAAGCATTGACTTGAGATCTAAGCCTTGAAATAAAATTTTAAAAAAGATAGATCTCATCGACAGAGAAGAACAGTGTTCCCACTTTCTTTTTCTTCTTTTCTTTCTTTATTCTGCCCCTCCTTGTTTTTAAGTGCAAAATATAATTACATCATCTTTTCATTTCTAACACAAAGGTGGTCACTGTATTTGCTCAGACAAAAATATCATTATGATAAACTCTTTAAACTATGTCCATGACATAGGACAAGATTAGGTATATTAATGCCATTAATGATTTTCTAAAAATGTTAAACATACAAAGTATCTACAGGGAAGCAATATAGTAAAGATTTTATGTTCTGGGTTAAGTGATATTTTCTAATGCTAAATATTAAGACTTAATAAACAACTCAAAAGAAATTGAACACAAGGAATGCACCAAACAAAAAAAGTATAATGTATACTAATAAAATAGTGGTCAGTTCAATACATGGAATTTTCACTTGGCCTTTTATTTTATTAGAATATAATACATTTTTTGTTTTGCACATTTCTGTATTCATTTTTTTAGAAAAAAGTTGTTAACTTGTAGGAATGCAACAAAATATGTAATAATCATGTTCTCAGAGTATTTGACGACTAGGAGAAACACTAAGAGAAATAATGGCTGAAAATTTCCCCAAACTGGTAACATACACAAACCTACAACCCAATGAGCTAGGTGAAATTCCCAAAGAATAAACCCAAAGATATCCATGCCAATGGACACTATAATTAAACTTCTATAAACTAAATAATAAGCAAATATTTAAAGCATCCAGGGAAAAATGTTATTTTAACTACATGGGGAAAACAGGACAGAATATCACTCATATGAAACAATAGAAATCAAAGAGGAAGCAGAACAATAATTTTAGAGTGCAAAAATACAAAACAAACAAACAACAACAACAACAAAAACAACTTCACCAGGAAATATCCTTCAGAAGGCTTAAACATTATTAGGAAGATTAAATAACAAGGAAAATTTATTTATAAGAAAAGCATTGCCTATTTGTCGTATATATTTATTCTGTCATGTATCTCTTTTTGCAAAAAGAAAAAAAGTAAGATAAAATTAAGTGGTTTATATTACTTAACTCAGGTTTGATTTTTTTACTTTGAAATAGAAAGTAAAATATAGAGGAAATTTACAAACAGTTCAAGAACCAGAATTTATTTTTTTAAAACTACCATACCTGGTAGGTTTAGTGAAAGAATTTTGTGGATCACATTTGTGATCATGTCAAAGAAAATGCTTTGAAGGTGTTGAATGTAAACAGCATCAACTAATAGAAGCATAGAGATACAGCAATCCTAAAATTTTTGAAAAAAAAGATAAAAATTTGCCTTCTACTCAATATCTTATGCTGAAACACTTTAAATTACTATAAAGCTTACATGTTTGTTTGGTTATTGTTTTGATTTGTTTTTGTGTTTCATTTTAGATATTTTCCTGATTTCTCTGCAAAGTTACTATAAATTCAAAATGTAGTTTTCCTTCTTATGTTTCTCTCTTCTGAGGTCTCTGATTCAGTCATTCTTATAATATCAACAATAGACATGACTAGACAAAATCAACTAAATCAAATTAGAAAAAGTAACGTTTCGTTCAGAAATCATTCTGATGCTCATTTTGAAACTCAGTTTTTTATTACTACATTTTTTTCTCTCCATCTTAGTGTATGGTTATCCCTTAACATCTGTGGGGGATTGGTTCCAGGACCCCATGTGGATATCAAAATTTGCATATGCTCAAATTCCTTATAGAAAATGTCATAGTTTGGAGATATCATCAATAAACATGCTTCCCTGTACTTTAAGCCATCTGTACATTACTTATAATACCTAACAAAATATAAAGTCTGTATAAACAGTTGTCATACTGCTTTCTTTAGTGAATAATTATAAGAAACAGTGTATATTTATTCAGAATATATGCAATATTTTTGCAAATGTTTTCAAACTAATGTTGGATGAATGAATCTGTGAACTGGAACTCATGGATTCAAGGGGCTCACTGAACTTATAATAAGAAATACCAGAGAGCTTTCTCACCTAGGAAGGGTCATATGAATACAAATTGGCCATTTCCAGAATCCAGAACTATAAGAAAATAAATTTCTGTTGTTCAAGCCATTCAGTCTATGGCATTTTGTTATAGTACCTTAAACAAACTAATACAGTCCCCCTACTTCTGGCCATGATTGCAAAAGTTACTTCAATATTTAAATTTGTTTTTGTTTGTTGTATTTCTTAATTAACTTGTTTACTACCAAATCCAACTCTTTATATCAGATCCCACATGGTTTTATTTAGATTACCTTAATTGTCCACATTTCTGTTGCCCACCCTGGATACTTACTAACTACAAACATAAGCTGTTACATCCACAGAGGAAAAAAAAAAAGAGTAAACTTGGTGATACAGAAGGATATTGTAGTCCCATAGGATAGATTTGGGGAATACTGATAAGAGGTCCAAAAATGTACAACCCTTTTATACCATGGGGAAAACATGAAAACTGGAAAATTGCTATCTACTTATGCATCTTTATGAATTCTAATATATGCTTTTGTTCTGGTTTGTGAATGTTTTCTGACCTGTAGTGAATTTGATAGCATTTAATAACATGGTTTAATTATCCCTTTTTCCCTTGTAAGCAATGAAATCCTGAAGATAGCAAATAACTTTATTCATATCTGGTGCTACTTAAGACATCAGTGGTTTGATCATTTTTATTTAAAGGCCTTTTGAATTCTGACCCAATTCTGTCATAGGTTGTTATTCATTTCATGTTTCCTGTATATTCAAAACTTTACATATTTTAAGAAGTCTCAAAGTTTTCTTTGGTCTCTTTAACATATTTGTTTTACTACAAATTTAATTTATTGTCATTTAAACTAGAGTGTTTATTAGATGCCTCTTTAGCTGATCTGGGAAAAGCATGAAACAATGATGCTGCTGATCATTTCAGTGTTTGTTTCCTTTTGACATTTATTGAATAGGTGGATGATATATGAAAAGAGAAGATACAAAGAATGTAGGATTTCTGAAATGGAAAAATACAATACAAATTGTACTTTGATTTGGATTTAATTCTGATTTTGGCAGCATCCACTCCTCTACTTGTCTATATATGATTGTATAAGTGACATATGCCTCAAAATTATTAACTTTTAAAATAAACAATTACTTTTCAAATTACTTCACATGGCTGCTTTTAAAATTCAAAGTACTTTTCACGGTATAAACAAAAAAGAGTAGAGTAGCAAATCATATAACTGACAGATCTAAGTCTGTCTCAGGAATAAGCTAAACCTGACAGGTTGAGAAAACTATAAAACTATAAACAGTTTCCTTGGGATGAAAGGAGTGTGATAAACTTTGAATTAAAGAGAGGGGGGGGTACCTTGTTACTTCATTGGAAGAAATCTATAGGTGAAGCCATATGTATACTGTCTGGATCCTACTTATACCTTTAGGCTCTTCTGAAGATCTCTGTAAAAAAGACTATGCAGATATGGTCAAATTCATTTAGTTTTAATTTAGTTTGGGGGAAGTTATAATATAGAGATTTCTACATAGAGCATTTTTCATAGGCAGACTTGTGAGTAAAATGCATTTTGGCTGAACTATGTGCTCTCATACTACTCTTGAGGTTGATTTTTCAACTCCTTTAATCAAAAACAGTAATACAAAGGATAAAAACAACAAAAAAATGAAAATCTATCCTGGACAATCCTATCCAAGTAACAGTTTATCTCATGATAAATTTTAAATCACTGTGAAAATTCACTCCCTATGTATTAGTTACCTTGTTTCACCTCCTGTTTAAAGAATTACAAAAGAATTGGCAAACTAAATTTATTTACCCCATTTCTTCTGAATATGTATAATATTGAATTCTGGTTACTATTACATTTTAGGAAAAAAGTACCTAGGGCTCAATATTGTTTAATGGCTCTAATACCTTAAGGTACAAAGACACAATTATCTCTCTGACATCTGAAAAGGTGAATGATATTTATTCTCAAACCTGTTCACCATTTTCATGTCTATGTCTGTTTCCTTTTTCTGGTCCTGAGACTTCTACTTACATCTTTGTAGAGTCATTCATACAGTGCTTTATTGGGAGTTTACCCCAGTGCATGGAAAAGGACAAGAGAACTCACCATTCTTTTTTATCTTGGATTCACCCAGGTGCATATCATATTGTTTTTTGCTGGTTCGGCTTAGCTGAAGATTTAAAATCATACTTCATCCCTTGAGACCATTTTTCATCAATTTTTCTGCAAACAGACAAAAATTTTTAAAATGGTATCCTGTGCAATTATTGCAAATAGTTTTTGCCAGTCTAGTTGCCGGTGTCTCTTACTCTGCATTATTTTAGTTCCCAACAATATTTCAAGTTTGTTCTTTTAGAGATTCTCACCTCATTCTTAATTGGAATGAGGCTATACACATATATGTCAGTTTTGACAGTGAGATAAAATTGGTCTTGTCAACATCACAACTAATATACTTTTGTGCTTCTGGAACTACACAGATATGTCACAGAAATTTAAGAAGATTTTGCCTTAGATATATAATAATTTTCAATTCAAAGCAAAAGGAAAAGCGCTTTGAAGTCAAGAGGCTTGATATGTTGGTAAATTAAACTAATAATATATTACAAGAAAGAAGAAAAATCAGTGCTCTTAATTTGAAAATATTTTAAACTAAAAAATATGGCCCAGAACATGGTAGCACATTCCTGTAATCTCAGTTACTATGAAGGCTGAGGCAGGAGGATCAAAAGTTCAGGGCTAGCCTGGGTATCATAGTGAGAGACTATTTCTCAAAATAAAAACAAATAAATAAATAAATAAAAGGGCTAGGCAATATAGCTCAGCAGTAGAGTGATCCTGGGTTCAAAACCCAGTACTGCCAAATTTGAACTTGAGAAAAGTTTGCTTAATGAACATAGCTGCTGCATTGTTTTGGGCATACATATTTATAATTGTTAAGTCTTTTTGGCGTATAGTTCCCTTGAGCAGTAGATAGTGTCCTTCTTTATCCCTCTTAATTAACTTTAGCTTGAAGTTTATTTTAATTGATATGAGGATGAAAACCCCTGCTTGCTTCTGCAGTCCATGTGAGTGGTATGATTGTCCCCAGCCTTTCACCTTCAGTCTGTGGATGTCTTTTCTTAGGAGATGAGTCCTTTGAAGGCAGCACATTGTTGGATCTTTTTTTTTTTTTTTTGATCCAATCTGCTAGTCTATGTGTTTTGGTGAGTTTAGGTCATTATATTGAGGGTTATTATTGAGACATTATTTGTTTTCCCAGCTATTTTTGTTTATTTTCTGTATTTAACTTGACTTGGTTTCTCTTCTGATTAGTTTTTCCTTTAGTGTTATACCTCCCTCTGCTGATTTTCATCATTATTTTTCATTGCCTCTTCATGGAATATTTTGCCAAGGATGTTCTTTAGTGCAGGATTTCTAATTGTAGATTCTTTTAACTTTTGTTTATCATGGAGTTGTTTTTTTTTTTTTTTAATTTCATCACAGAGTCTAAAGTGATTTTGCTGGATATAGGATTCTTGGTTGGATATAAGATTCTTGGTTGGCATCTATTTTTCTTTCAGTTCTTGGTATATGTTGTTCCGTGATCTCCTGGCTTTAAGGGTCTGGGTTAAAAAATCTATGGAGATAAAAATTAGTCTCCCCTATATGTGACCTGATTCCTCTCTCTTGGGGCTCTTAAGATTCTATCCTTATTCTATATGCTATGCATTTTCCTTATAAAGTGACTTGGTAGAGATCTGTTCTCATTTTGTACACTTGGTATCCTGTAAGCCTCTTGTATTTGATTTTCCAATTCATTCTCCATGTATGGGAAATTTTCTAATACTATCTCATTGAAGATATTGTGTATTCCTTTGGTTTGAAACTCTGTGCCTTCCTATATCCCAATTACCCTTAGATTTGGTATTTTGATGCTGTCCTATTATTCTTAGATGTTCAGTTCATGTTTTCTCACTATCTTCACTATGTGATCAACTTTTATTTTTCAAATTGTATACTTTGTCTTCATTATCTGATGTTTTTTCTTCCAAGTGATCTAATCTGTTCCTTATGCTTTTTATTGAGTTTTTAAATCTGGCTTATTGTTTTCTTCATTTCAAGGATTTCTGGCTTTTTTTTTCAGAGTCTCTATCTGTTTCTTGAAATAATCATTTGCTACCTGTATTTTCTCTCTTTTCTCTTTGTTGGAGTGATCAATTTTTGCTTATATTTGCTCATTCATGTCATTTTTTAATTCACAGGTCATTATAATTATGAACCTTCTGAACTTCTTCTCTGACATTTCATCAACTTCACTGTCCATGGGTTCTGTTATTGTAGTATTCTGGTTTGTTTGGGGTACTTTCCTCCCTTGTTTTTTTTTTTTCATGCTGTCTTTGTGTCTTCCTTACTTGCAGTGTGGATTGAGATATTACAATTTCTTTCCTATATACTTGTAGTACCCATACAGATTGTCTGTACTTTACGTTGATGTTGGGCTTCCAGACCCTGTGGTGTTCCTCAATGAATGCCACTGCAACTAAATCTGGTGGCAGTAATAACCAAGGTAACTTGAGATAATAGTGGAGGTGCCCCAATATGAATGCAATGTCTTACAGAGATGAGGCTGAAAGGATGGGCCTTAAACCATATTTGAGATGCTTGCTCTGAGATGCAGCTTCTTCTAGGCCCTGTCTATTATCAACAAGATGGGAGGTCACTGGGTAGGGAAGAATATGGCAATATCTGCAGTGTCCCAAGATGGAAGTGGGTTAGGCTTGGGCTCCCAGGTTGCGGGGGGGTGGTGGTGAACTCAGACCTACCCGAGGCCTGGGTCCCAGTTAGGTTGGTGTGGGTGGCTCTCGGCCATTCATGAGCTCCTGTGGTGGTCTGCTGCTAAGAAGAGGCTGTCCTGTGCTATAGCCTGAGATTTGGTGGTTTTATGCTGGTGGCAGGAAGGACCTGGGCCCTCTGTGGGCCTGGCTTCTGTGCAGAGTGGTGAGGGCTAATTTCAATGTGTCAACATGATGGGGCTAATGAGTGCTTAAATTAATCATTTCTGAGTGTGTTTGAACTCCAAGAATGTTTTAAGATGACAGTAACAATCAAATTCATGCATCTGGTAGAGTTGGTTGTCCTCAAGTTAGGTGGACATCATCTAGTCTGTTGAGGGACTGAAGAACAGAACCAAAGGTGAGGAAGGATGAATTGACTCCTCTTTGTTCTATTCCAGCTACTTGAGCTGGGACATCAGTCCTCTCTAGCAGTTGGAATGTTCTTTACTTCATCAAGTACCCTGCCCTTCAAGGTGTCAGAACTGACTAGAGTAACATTACAAGCTTTCCTGAGTACCTCGATAGCACACATCTGATAGTAGAATTTCATAGCCTTCATGCTCACATGAGACAATTCCTCATAACCTTTTTTATATTTATATGCAAATAAATCCTTTTGTATACAATACATTATATATGATCTCTCATATATATACATATGCATATATATGTCATTTGTTGTTAGTTGGCTCTTCTTTCATACACACAGACACACACACACACACACACAAATTGTTCTATTTCTTTGAGAAAACTTGACTAATATAGGTTGTTTATCCTAGAAATTAAGAGGCCAGAATCTAAAGGATCTAAATTCTAAAACTGTGTTTCTCTTCCCTAAGATGTTGTTTTGGAAAACTTAATTGACTTTTCTAAAGAAACTTGCTTTTGTTATCCTTAGGATGAAGCCAACATTATGTATTTCCTCATAGGGTTTTCTTAAAGATTAAATATGTTTTCATAAAAGTAATTATTTGGTTTTTATAAAATAATTGTATTAACATTTGAGCAAATATTATAGACATTATTCAGAAAAACTTGTGGGTAATTTAATTTTATGATTTAATATTTCAGAATTTCCAACATTTTTACAATTATTGATTTAATTTTATGTTTACATATTCTCCTCTTAGTTATGTTGTGAAATTTATAAATCTATGAACTAATTTGTTGCATTAATTTTGCCACCATAGGTCTTAAAATAGAGGTATTTTGCTTATATCTTGTATCTATGATCACTGCTGGGGATGGGGAACTCTGAAAAAATAAAAAGATATTAATTGTGTTTGAAAAGGAGAAAAACATATTAGTTGGTTCTCCTTTTGGATAAAGATAACATTGGATCTTATTCATGTTTCTACTGGGTAGAAACTGATAGGAAGCCACAAAATATAACACATAAAATACTTTTCTAACAAGCATGCCTATGACAAGGAGATTCAAGATAAGGCTAAATAGAGGGTTAGGATAAATGAATTATACACTTGCGAAACTGAAAGAGATATAGAAGCTTTCAACCAAGGCACAATATTTTCAACAAACAAATATATTGAAAAGGCAAAATAGCTTAAGGCTATTTTATCACCAAAGCTACTTGATTCTTCTGGAATCATTAAACTACAGAAGATACATAACTCCAAAGTTCATTAGAAAGTTTGGACTCAAAGGAAAAGGAGAAAAAGTAATACTGTGTCAAGGTTAGAGACAAAGTTTATTTATAAAACACATTTAATATTATATGGGGCCTAACTTGGTGGCTACATTAGTGAAACATACAAATTTATGAGTGTTATTCTTTTTAATCAGAAATCATTATAATTAGAGTATATTCAAAACTATGCTGTATAATCATGAAATAGTTTAACAAAATATTTTTCAAATATAAGAAGCTAAAATTTTATTGGATGACTTGATAATCATGAGAAACAAAATATTATTCACAAGTAGCAAAATGTAGAATAATAGAGTGGCAGCACCTTAAAAGTTTGAAGAGACATTTTGGCGATTGGGCCTTATCTTATCCAGGTTCTATAAGTATCAGAAGTCCTGGGAAACTTGAAAAAATACAAATTCTTTGACCTCTCTGTGACTTAATGATATCAGAAATTCTGAGGACGGTATCCAGTAGTCTGTGTTGTATCCAGCCCTCCATGTTATTTATATTCACTCTAAACTTTGGGCACCACAAATCCATTACTGTACATCAACTAACAAGCAAAATACATTTTTAAAATTAATGGACTTTATCTTTTAAGAAGTTTAATATATGCAGAAAATACAACATCCCCATATATATTCTTGCCTTTCCTTCTTAGATGCCCCAACTTTAACATCTTTTATTAGTATTCTGCGTTTGTTACAATTGATGAGTTGATGTTTGTATATTATGATTATTGATACATTATGATTAACTACAGTTTCTCAATTAAATCTCACAATTTGTATTACACATTCTATGGATTTTGACACATATATAACAGCATGCATCTACCATTATAGTATTACACATAATAATGTCAGTGCCCTAAATCCTGTGCTCAAAGATTAATTTCCAAATCATTGGAGAGATTGCAGGCATCTAAAAGGAATTATGTGAGCAATGAAAGAGCAATATCTTTAGTTCTTTTTCCAGCAGAAGCAATTTCTATAGTTTAATATTTGCATTGTATTCTTAGTTCTTTTCCTTTTTTTCCACCAAATTCAAGGGCCCAGATTACATGGACTTTACGGATGAAATTTTTCATTCCACTAAATTCAACCAAAACACCACCAAAACATCACTAAAATTAAATGGACCACAGAAAATAAAAATAATTAGAAAAGATTCACAGAAAATCAGTATCTTCCTGTGTGAGTCTCTTGGTAACACTAAGTGACATAGAGGAGAAATTTATGCTACCTTTCTAATAGCAAGGCAATCTTTTTTATTTGTTTTATTCAAGCACTAGCATCTGGTTGGTTACATTTGAGCTAAATTTAATGTTCTTAATAGTCTGTTCAAAACAGCCACTTCAAAGATTTCTTTTCTCCATTGTATTTGATATTGGTATTTGCTCTTAGTCCTTTGTGGGGTGCATTAAATGGATAATTTTACACTAATGGAAACTGTTTGCCAAACAGTTACTTTGGCAATTTGGAATGGAATTTTTACTTTTGTTTCTCATGAAGGCTTGAGCTGGATCACAGTAGATACAAGAAAACTGATACATATGCATTTTTTCTCACCATTTGTCAATATATTGGCTTCATGGTTAATTGTGCACAATCCATATGCTTCTGTAGATAATGGGAAACATTAGTAATAAAGCTTATCTTTATTGGTGAATGTTTCTACTTCAACTGCCCAAGAATATATAAATATATTTGTACATTTTGGATTTGTGTGTGTGTATGTGTGTGTGTATATATATATACACAATAATATAGTATATATATTCTTTTTAGTTCCTATTAATTATTTCAAATTTAAAAGAAAAAAAGGCACTTATCTTGTTTGGTAAAAAATATTGTCAAGTAAAAGTTACCTTATGAGATAGTCAATATTGTTCACACATAGAATTCTAGCAGCTATTTTCCTAGGAAAATCTGACCTTTGATTTGGATTAGTAAGAAGCACTGTAGTTAAGTTACAATATAATAGTTCAGTGATTCATGGACATTCAGCAAGGAAGAAAGATATAGGAATAAGATATTAAATATAACATTATAACCATGAAATCTTTAGTGTTGTTTTAGGAGAAGTCCTTGTGATATTTAAGAGTTAAGGATATTTTATATAATTGAAGGATTTTAGGTTTCATTTTTAAAACAAAATTCTCTAAAATCATGTCATTTTTTTTACCCTTATATACTGCATACCATATTAATTTTACTTGGCAAAACAAGAACACTTTTGACAAATATCGAGAAGGGGGAAATGTATCTGCAGACGTTTTATTTGCTGTTTCCTTTAGATTTTAGATCTATACTGATGTTGAATATCCCTTTTGCTTGTCAGTGATGCTCTCATTTCTTCTAACATTTATCAATATTTATCAACACAGGGACTTCTCAAATAACCTACCTGTTTAGGTCAGTGTGGTTGAGTCTGCTTTGCTTTTTCTGGAAGCACAGAATTTTTAAACTTATATTCTATTAAGTGTTGTAGTCTAAACTAGATATTGGACCTTTTTGGTAATATTGGCTTCACACTCACTCTTGGTAGATTCTTCATTTCAAACTCAAATATCTTGCTGCTGCTTTTAAAAATTATTTTTATGAAGATGAGTCATAACTTCTTTTGAAGATGAGTTTTAGAACAGGAGGACTCAGTCTGTTTTTTTCTTCTAAAACAGCATTTTCCAAATACTCTCAATAGAAGAGGGATCACATGGTAATTGTGCTATGGAAACGCTGCACACATTTTTCTTTTTTTGTATTAACCAATAATATAGTAAATATTTTAATAAACATATAAAAATGGAATGGTGATTAGCACACAATTGATTTAACACCATTCCTTTAGAACATGATCCCTCCCTTCTATTTAGGAGAACTAGTAACAACATGTAGAAACCACTGGAAGGAGCTGGTCTAAACATTGCTAAGGTGCATTGCAAGGGAAAACACAGAGACTCTTGGTTTCTACCTAGATGTTGATGTCTTACAAGTAATTAAACTTTTTAGTTACATGGTTTGATCTTTCTTAGGATCCTTCACAAAATCAAAGTAGGTGTACATGCACTATTGCAGGGAGGCACTAATACTCACAAGAGTTTAGATATTCTGCTCTTAGGTTCTATTCAAATCCAGCTTTGAAGAACGTTATAATAAACTTAATTATTTCAAATTTTCTCAAATCCAGCTTTGAAGAACGTTATAATAAACTTAATTATTTCAAATTTTCTATCTCAGGATTCTGGTTAGGTGAGACAGAAAGCTAGTGTGAATCTCTATCCTAAGAACATGAGAATGTCTCCCAGAACAAAAAGAAAGGAATAGGTCTATATCCAGGAATAATATAAGAAAAACTTGAACAACCTTAGAAACCCATTTCTAACTCACTACTCAGTTCCTCTCTGCCATCATTTTCTTTCAACAAACCAGCATCTGTGTTTCTCCAGACCTTGTCTTATGATAGAAAATATGGTTTCAATTGTTCTAGAGTTTCATATTCTCTGTCTCTGTGTCTCCTCCTCCCTCTCCCCTAATTTTCTTCCTCACCCCCCCCTTCTTTATCCTGAATCCCAGAGAATAGACACTTAATGCTGCAGTCTTGGCTGGGCACAGAATCACGAGCCACCACACACCTTGTAGATTCAAACAGCAATTCTTTATTCCCGAACTCACACCAGCCCTGTACAAACACGTTCTGGGGAAATCCAATTTCTGCCGCCGGCAATTCATGTACTCCACGAGGCTTTTTATCCCTATTCCCAGCAGGATTAACCTTAAACCTTGAACTGCCCTAAATCCAGATTGTCTTAAACTGGGAACGCCCTAAACTTGTCTTAAACTGGGAACGCCTTAAACCCAAGGAGCGAGATACTTCCTAAAACCTGCAGGATACACCCTAAACCTGGATCCACCCTGGTCCTTGAGCAGGGTCACTTTTCTCAAACACACATGCAATGTCACAGTGAATTTTCAAGGCAAGTCCATTTAACATGGGGTACTCTGGCAAGGAAATTTCTATGCGTCATTCCTATTTGGCAATGGCCCACAGCATTTCCCCCCCTTCTGATTAATTAAACAACAAGCAATGTGGCTTAAGGACCGTGCCTGGTAGGTTGTACAATTCAACATATGGTTCTTACCCATCATGGGAAAACTGACCTCTAGGCATCAGCCTCCTGTCTTAGGTTGATACCACTGCAATCGGATCAAACCATCACTGACTACTGGTCCAGCATTCAGCCATACTTGTGGATAGGCCTATGCACCAGTGGGGGGGTGAGGTTCTTTGCCTCACCTCTGTTGGCCCCCAAATTTTAGACCATACTAGTAGAAGGTAGGCGGATACAGAAATGCCATGACACCATGCCAATTGACAGCTCCTTTGGAAAAATTGCATCACTGGTAACACCATCAGCAAAGATATGCCAGCACTACCACAATTAACATGGGGTGCGCTGGCAAGGAAATTGCATCACTGGTGACACCATCAGCAAAGATATGCCAGCAGTATCACAATTCGCTGCACCAAACGATAGTTCACAATGCATACAAGTGATATATAGTCCAGGCAAGTTCTGCAAGCAGTTCCTATTTGGCAATGGCCCTCAGCAACTTCAAACAGGAGGCAAGCCCCCATTAAAATTTAAAATCTAATATGGCTAGGCTATGCTATTTTGGACTGGAATTATATTTTCCATAATTACAGCAGTCTTGATAACCTTGTGGATGAATAGGCATCTTCAGAAATGTGGGCGATTCTGTCACAAAACAATGGAGCTTGGAAGTGGTACAGGGGAGGGCTGAAAGAAGATGCCTGACTCAGGCCCCACATCTCTGAAGCAGCAACTCTTTCTTCCTCTTTTCACTGGTGGTGACAATAGAATAAAGGTAATGTGACTAGATAAGGTGTCTCTTTTTGTGTCTTGTTTATAATACAACTTTCTAAGAGCAAGTGAATGGTAAAAATCACCTGATATATGATTAGCCTCTTCAATGGCATCACATCTTCCAGAATAATATGATTTAAATAATAGATACTTGCTATTGATTATTTTAATCCCAAGGAAATTAAAAGCAAATATCTACTTATTTATGGGGATCCATCATGAGTGAGTTACTCTTCCTAGGGCACAATAATGAATAAATACTTCCCTCAATAAATTCACCAGCTCATAATTTTATAAAAGCTAAGCACTCTTGTGTTTTTATTGGTATTGGCTGTTGCTGCTGCTATGGTGGAGTAAATTCCATCCCCCACCCCAATTACAGATGTAAAAAGAGTGTTGTACATCATATATTATTATAGTTGAATTTGATTATTATATTGTACTTGTCCTCATTACCAAACCATAGATTCAAAGGATTCCAGATGATACCCTAAGATTTTATAAATATACATTGTATGTGGTGACAATTTTTTACTCCCCCTTTCCTCTGATTATGCCTGATTTCCATATCTTATTACATTATCCAAGACTTTGCAGAACCATATTCAATCTGATGATGATACTGGTTATTGGGAATACCACCAAGAAAGTATTTCCCAAAGCATGCTCTGTGGAGTGCTAGTCTTTTTAAAGTATCTGCCAAGAAAAAAAATCACATATTTAAGCAGAAAGAGGAATGTACTGCAATCCAAAGAGCTGATAACTGAGACTTGAGAAAGAAAGAATACTGGAAGCCTCTCTGTCAAGTGCTGCCAAGTAACTGACCTCCAACTACTCTGCGGTTTCTCCCTCAATCCCACATTTCAACTTCTCAAGAGAGGAAATCTGATTGCCTACACTGTGGTTAAATATCCATTCCTGGATCAATCAACAATGGTCAGGAGCAGATGGTAGACATAATACCTGAAGGCTCATCTTCATGTCTCAGGGGATGGTGTTTCTAGGCCTGTCTTCAAGGAATTTTTATTAGTTGGGGTGACAACCAAGCATAGCCTGTGTAAAATCTCTTGAAATCAATATTGTGTATCACACCATGAAAAATACCATTAACTATGATACTGAGTCTTGATTTATATTTTTATTTGGGGGAAAATATACTTCTGTTTCATTTCTTTTGGGCAAAATGTCCATGTTTTCCTCAAAATGAAGTTGTGCCAATTAATTGAAACTATTATAAATAAAATTAAGCTATATGATATTGCTATGTATGTGAATTTGGGTATGCATTTCAAGTAACAATGCTTCTTAAATGATTTCTTAAAAAAATTATCAATTGGGCTGCTCATCAATGATTTGAGATTTTTGAAATTCTATTTATGGGAATACTTTCTACATATGTAGTTTTTTCTCCTCCTCCTCATCGTTGTCATCGTGGTCCTCCTCCTCCTCCTTTATTTTTTAGAGCAGAGAGCTCCCACATACCTCTTCTCCCACTGATTCCTCTATTGTTAACATCTAACATTAATGTGGTATATTTGATACAATTGATGAGGCAATATTCAAAAATTATTAACTGAAGTTCATAGTTTACATTAGAGATAACTCTCTGTTATTCAGTTCTATGGATTTTAGCAAATTAGTACTGTTTTGTAATTCACTATTCAACTATCAACCCAATAGTTTTACTGCCCTAAAAATTCTTTGCTTGCCTACTCATTCCAAACCCTCTATCTACTTAAACCTCTGGCAACCACGGTTAAAATTATATAGTACATGGCCTCTGCAGACTGACTACTTTCACTTACCAATGCATTTAAGTTTGCTTGCTCCCTGATGTTTCAAGGCCTGATAGCTCATCTCTTTTTTCTTTAATCACTTAATAATGTTTTTTTTTTGTATGGATTAAATGATCTGTTTACCATTTACTTATTAAAGGACATCCTGTTTGTTTCCAGGTTTGATCATTATGAATATAATTGCTCTAACCATCCATGTACAGGATTTTGTAAGGACATGAATTTTCAACTTGTTTGGGTAAATACCAAGAAACCATGCTTGCTGGATCATATGGTAAGAAAGTACCAAAGTGTCTCAGAAAGTGATTGTACATTTCCTGATCCCACCAGCAAAGAATGTGAGTTCCTTTTGCTCTACATCCTGGTCAGCATTTAGTGTTGTTGGTGTTTTGAATTTGAGCCCTCCAAATAAGTGGGTAGCAATGTCTCATTGTTGTTTTATTTTGCAATGTATTAAAGACATATGACATTGAGCATGTTTGCCTAGGCTTATTGCTATCTGTAAATCTTTCTTGGTGAGGAATCTATTTATATCTTTCACCTATTTTAATTGGGTTATTTGTTTTTGAGTTTTAAAAGATGCTTTGTATATTTTCAATATAATTGTTTTAAACAAATATGTGTTTTACAAACATGTTCCCCAATAGGTGACTTGTCTTTTCCTTCTCTTAAAGTATATAGCTTTTCAAATGCTATATTTAACAAATTTCTTTAGAAAAATTAATATTAATTGGCTTTTTCCATATCGCAGAAGTTTTATGTAGAATTCAAATTATCTATTTTTTTAAGTTTGACATAATTCTCAACAGTAAAGCCATATTGCTCTAAAGCTTTTCAAAGAAAAACTTTTACTTGTTGTTTGAAAGAAATCCATGCTTTTAATTAATTTTTTATCAGAAAAATAATCTACTTCATTGAAATTTTCTAACATATTTCATAAAATAGTACATAATATATTTTGTAATGTATTTTGTCTATACTTTTCTGGTCAGTTTTCTAATTCCTCTTTTTAGTTGGAAACAATATCTTTATTTTACTTTATGTGGCTGAAGATTGAACCCAGTGCCCCACACATGCTAGGCAAGTGCTCCACCGCTGTGCCACAGTCCCAGCCCTACTAATTCCTCTTTTTGAAATTTGTGTTGTATCTTCTTCATAATTTACTTATAAGAGATTTGGCTTTAAAGGGTTTACTATTGCATTTTTCAATTGTGATTTGATTTTTTAAAAATTTATTCTTATTTTTATTCCTCATCATATCATTCTTCATTCCTTTTTTGGGTGTGTTTTGTTATTTTATCCGAACTCTATGAGTTGAGATTAGAAATTATTTTCATTTCTCCTTTTTTAAAATAATAAAACCATTTAACATTAATCTTTCCTTCCTTTACAGCTTTATCTACAATCAACAAAATTTGGGGAATTATTGTTCTCATTTTTTTCTATTTTATAAACTTTCCATACCTGTAGATTTCTGTTTACCTAGCCTAAGATTTCTGGTGTAGGTTTTTTTTTTTTAATTTTCAAAGAATCCTAATTAGTTTTATCTAATCAAATGCACATCATTTCTAGTTTTATTGCATTGTAGTCAAATGGTCTGGCATTTACACTTTCTAATTGTGGAATTTTATTGATATTTTCTTTGTAACTTAATATACAACTAGATTTTAATTTTTAATTTAAAACTTTTCACAGAGGGTTGAAATAAAACTGAATATTGTATATTTTAATGTGTTTAAACATTATTAGTATATTATCCAAGTCATTTTGTATATTCTTTTATGAATATATATACATTTATCTATGCACATATTTGGCCCATCAAAGATTACTAGAGATATGGAAGAATTTTCTACAAAACAGTCTTTTTTAGTCCTAGTAAGGGTTGGGGTTTTATCTCAGTGGTAAAGCACTTGCCTAACCCAGGGTTAAATCCCCAGCATAGCAAAATAAATAAATAAGTAAAATCCTGGTAAGCATAACAATTTTTGCTTGATCGATTTTGAAGCTCTTCTTTTGTTACTCTTAGTGGTCATTTGCAGCATGGATTGCACTTCCACTAAATAAAAAGAACCTTAAGTTTCCAATTTTTAAATTTCAATTTTCCCCACCCTCTGACATTTAAAATACTAATCTACTTTATTTCTGTCTTTATTTTTCTGCTAAGTGAGTACCTACCTTATTGTCCCTCCCAATTTTTAAAAACATTTATTAACTTATCTAGAGATACAGTCCTGGGTTTTTGTTATTTTAGTATATTTTCTATTGAAATTTAAAATCCAATTTGTAGCAATATTTATGGTAGTTTTACTGTGATCTAGTTTTAAGGTGCTTATATATCACCTCCATCCTTTTATCCTTTTTTGCTGTGAATTTCCTATTCTTCAATTTTATCAAGTAATTTTTTTTTCTTTTTAACCAAAATTGCTTTTATATTCTCATGGCAAATCATCCAAACAGTTGAAAAATAGGAAATTGAAAGCAGAGTCCCCATCCTCCCAGGCCAAGAATCAGAGGAGGTGAATGAATTGCTCAAAGCCAGCATTTTAAGCAATAGTCTCAGGTTACCTGCTCCAGTGTGAGCCCTGGAGGTCTCACTTCACCCCAAACCTGTCCTGCCTTCTCAGAGTCAATTGTACCTTTATTAACAGTGTTTGTATTTCAGTCCAAAATGATAACTTTTAACATTCTTTGGTATTTTTGTTATGATTTGCATAAGTATATTTTTATCTATTTGTGATATATTTTCATATGAGGAATGGTGCAGAGATTTCATATATTTTTTCACAAATAGCTATTCATTTTTTCCCAAGTCACTTTTCAAACTACACACTTTTTTTTCATTTGTGATCTCATATTTATCATGTGTCATTTTCCTTAGTTTATTTCCAGTGTCTTTATCATTGTTTGTTGCTCAGTCACCACCAAGTGCTTTAATCTTTTTTTCCTTTTAGTAGGTTTTTATATATTTTCTGGCAAGATCATATTCATTGCAGTTTATTACCATTCACACAATGATTTCTTTTAGAGAGAGAGAAAATTTTTTTTAATTTATTTTTTAGTTTTCGGTGGACACAACATCTTTATTTTTATTTTTATTTTTATGTGGTGCTGAGGATTGAACCCAGTGCCCCGCTCATGCCACTACTTGAGCCACTTCCCCAGCCCCACAATGATATTTTTATATTGATGTTTTTATATTTTCTTTAACATTTTTAACTTCCACAATAGAATATAAATATTCAATAGTCAATCATGGTAAGCATTTAGAATAATATCTGCCACGTAGTATGTATTCAATCAATTTTAGCTTCTTAAATAAATTAGGTCTGAAATACAGTCTATCTAGACATTGTGTGTGCTACCAGAGAAGCTGGTGAAATTTCCATTGTTCCCATTCCTCTTCCCTTGGATTCCTTGAATTCTCTATTCATATCTATCCTTCAACCACAGCTGTTTTGCAACTGTCCTTAGAAATCATTTATATTACTGCAACTCTTCTTAGCTGAGGTAGGATTTTCTCCTCTGCCCATGATGGATATAAGAAAAGCTGTATTCCTACCAAGCACTTTAACCCAAGAATATTGGCCAAGAATATTGGAACTCCTGAGGTACATGTACCATGACAAGGAACCCCTCCTCCTCTTGTCATTATTATAGGGGGAGGGGTAGAATGGTGCCACACATGTCCAAGAGCAATACTTTTTAAATTGCATTCTTCAGGTATGCTTAAGAGTTAGGGTCCATCTCAAATGGTAATGGGAAGAAGAGCTAGTGGAATGCCAAGACTCCAGAACAGATAGGTATCCTTTACGTTTCAAGAAATACTTCATTTGGACAAAAGATAATATTGTTTTTAAAATGAAGAAGGGAGGAAAGGAGGGAAAGACAGAGAGACTCTTGTCCAGCTCTCTGGTTAGTATAGACCAGAGTTACTCAACATCACATAATTGATATTTTGAGCTGGATAATCCTTTGTTGTACAGGAAGGATGTCCTGTGTATTGTAGGATATTCAGCAATATCTCCAGTCTTTAACCATCAGCAACAACAACAAAAAAATGTGTACTGACACTACCCAAAATTCCTGGTTGGCAAAATTGTAATCAGTTCAGAATTCCAGTATAGATTAGCCTATAATAGTGGATGCAGAAACCACCTCCAGATCTTTCTTAAGTTGTCAAGTTTGCTTTTAGTACTACAACAAATTAGTTTTCTCAATCTATTTTGTCAGTCTTTACTTAACTAAGGTTTCCTGTAGAGTCTTTTAAATGTACTGTTTTAAAACATGTCTAAAGAGCTAGGAAGAGCTGCATCTTCCTAGTGTCATAACATTTATAACCAGTCTCCATGAAGATTATAAATTGCAAGTTATACAGGCACAGTAATATAGAATTTCATATTAGTTACGAGGACCACCAATGAACAAAAACACAGCAATTTCTTCTTGGGGTATTTCAGCCTCTAGCAGCCCAGCAAAACTTGTGTAAGAAGTCAACACTTGATAACTGATGTTAATCTCCAGTCAGTCTTTGGATTGCTTTCACTTATTTCTATTTAGTCAACTTAGATCCTTGGCTTCTTTTATTTATTATTTTCTCTATTTTTACACTTTGGAAAATGGATCAATAGATAATGCCAGATTACAAGTCTTCCTTTGGCTCTCCCAATCCTTGTCACAGGCGATTCATATTTTAATAGTACCTATTTTTAAAGACCACAAGAGTCAGTTTTCAAGGAACAGTAATGTTTAATTTAATGTAAAAATGACTTATAAGAAAAAAAATTAAAAGACCAGTATTAGAACAGTTTCCTCTTCTGAGAAATAATAATAATTTCCTTCTTAAGAAATATTAATATTTAGTAACATGCTGTGTTTATTTCTTTCAGGAAATCAAGTAAATAGCTATTTATTAATTTGTGTAACAAGTAATATTTAAAATTACAAAATAATGCCTTCTTTTTCTTGGATGTTTATTCATTCTGTAGCTGGCACAAAATAATGTAGAAAACATGCACTTACCATGCAAGCTTACAAACACATGTTAAAGATTTAGGATCAGTGAATTTGCAAACCTAATTTTTAGTTTATAATTTTCCAATTATTTTAAAATCATCACTATTTCTTTCAAATTATCATCATTAGAACAATTTACTGTTAATGAGAAATTCCAGTGAGGTCCTAAAGTTATATAAAAGAAATAGTTAAGGAAGCTGAAGACTTAAAAACTCAGACACACAGGAGAGAATAAAAACCTTCAAGAGGCTCTTGGAAATCTAAGTGATAAAACTTATGATTAGGAATTTGTGCAACTAAAGGTAAATTTTCCAAACGCTTTTGCAACCATTCTTGCTGACTATGACCCTGCCCAGCCATACCATTCATACAAAGTATTATACAAAGTATGACACAAAGATAACTATTAGAATAGGAAAGACAGCAGAATTAATTGAACATTACTCTCCTACATTCATACATGAATACACAACCAGCATAACTCCACATTATGTATGACCATGAGAATATGTAAAATTGCATTCTATTGTCATGTAAAAGAAAAATTAAAAAAAAATAAAAGATACTATGAATTTAAATGGAAAACCAAAGACTTGATTCTTTACTTCAGAGATGCCAACATATCCCAGAACCCTTCACTAACCTTAGAAGACCCGAGTTTATCTTCCAATTTTTCTATCCCCTGCAATTTGCTTTAGTTCTTTAAGGCATCTGGCCCTCATTTCTTTAGCTGTGCAATGCTAACATGTCAAAATTCTTTGACTGTCATCAAACACGTTATAGAAATCTATGCAGGGCCTCTCACTCATTATGAGTTTAACACTAGTTTGTGAGCTTTCTGCCAACTGTCTCCTGATACAGTCACCATGTACCTAATAGCATCTAAAGGCCTGCTTTGAAACTGTCCTATACCTGAAAGAATGAATGTTCACTACTGTATTAGCTTTTTTTGCTGCTGTGATTAAAAGATCCGAGCAGAACAATTGTAGAGGAGGAAAGGTTTATTTGAAGGCTCATCGTTTCAGAGGTCTTAGTCCATAGAAGGCTGGCTCCATTTCACAGGGCTTGAGGTGAGGCAGAACGTTATGGAGGAAGAGTATGGAAGAGGGAAGCAGCTCACATAATGATCAAAAAGCAGAGTTAAAGGGCTTCATTTGCCAGATATAAATATATACCCCAAAGGCACACCCCAATTCCCACCTCCTCCAGCCATACCCTATCACTTCAGTTACCACTCAGTTAATCCCACTGGAGATTAATTCACTGAGTAGGTTAAGGGTATAACCCAATCATTTCTCCTCAAAACCTTCTTGCATTGTTTCACACGTGAGCTTTTTGGGGATACCTCACATCCAAACCATAACAACTACCCAAGTATTCATTTACTATTCACTAAACAAACACTAAACACCTTTACCTGACACACAGGAAATCCCCTAAGACCTGGGACTAGAGTAGTAAACACTGTAGTCATATTTCCTGGTGCTTAGGATCTTACCCTTCCTATGAGGAACACAGACAACAGACAAACAACCAATAGCATTGTCCTACACATTGTTTTAAAATGCTTCTTAAAACTGAGAGATAACTCTAGTACAATGTAAAGAGCAATAATTTTAGACTCAGAATCTGCATTGTGTACCAATTAAATCACATTTATTTGGATTATTTTAATTAAATTATAATTTAATTTTCTTACCCTCAGTTTCCCCACATGAAGAATAGGGATCCTAATATTCATTGTGGTTAGAATTAACAGACATAATGCCTAAAGTTACTCCTTGTAACCAAATATTGAAAAGAGAGGAAAATATTTATAAAGTTAGTGTTACATTTTTAAATAGTACATTCTTTTTCTAGCATTAATATGCCTACTAATTGTTCTTTTGATGGTTACTGAACAATTTTTTTTTTTTTTTTGGTGCCAAATCCCGGGAACAAACCATAAAAAATTTTAAAACACCTAATAGTGCAGAATTCTTCCTATAAAACATAACCTGATGTTTTGTTAACTTCAGTGCAACATCAGTAGTTAGTGGCAGAACAACTCAGGCAAAGGGCCAGGAAAGAGGTTGCTCAGTCCCCAAATTAAATGCAGATGATTCTGTGTCAACTGTTAATATTTTTGAGAAGTAAATCTTAATACTTTGATGTTAGCCTGAAATAACAATCCTTGTTATTTTGGACAGTTATTTTTAAATAAATATAGTCATGTTTTTAAAATGCCAAAGAAATCTACTAAACAAAATGAAGTGTAGGGGGAAATGTTAAGTGCCAAATCCTACTTTTACATTTCAATATAAACACTTAAAATATAAAATGATTATATATTATAAGTTAGAATTAAAAATGGGGTACCAGTTTTGCCCCATTAATTGTATTGATTTGATAAGATGCAACAGGTTTCTGTATTTTTATAACAACAATTATACAAGGATGTTTTATCTAAGTTGATAAACCATTTGGAGCAGATTTAATCCTTGGACACAGGTATCAATATATCTTTACAATAATATTTCTAGGCTTCAAACTATCTCCCAAGATTCAGATGCATGTTTCAACTGCCTGTTGAATTTTTTTGTCTAACTCATTGGCACATCAATCTCAACAAACTGAAAATTAGTTTGCAATTTTTCTTTCCAACTCTTGTCCTTGTCCTGACACTCCTATTTCTATTCGTATCAATTTTCAATATACAGAAACTTTCACTTAGTTTCTTATTCCTTTATATCACCAACCTTGCATGAACCTCCTATTTACATTCTCACTATCTCTGTCCCGGCTCAATTCTATACTGCCTATTAATTTGACCAGATCAGAAGCCAAAACATTAGTTGCTCAAGACACATCTCCACCTAATTTCCATCTATCTCCATCGTGGAAGGCAGAATAATGGCCCCCAAGATCTCCCAGTCCTAACCACCAAAACCTATGTTTGTCACTGTGATGGAAAAAGATATGCTTATGATTAAGAATCTTGAAATGAGGTGGTTAGGGATTATTCGAGTGGGCTCAACCTAATCATAATTTGTTAAAATTGGAGAACCTTTCCTCATATGATCAAAGAGAAATGTAAATAAAAACCCAAAGAAAATCAGAAAATTGCAACATTGCTGGATTTAAAAATGGAGGAAGGTGATCATTAAACAAGGAATGTAGACAGCCTCTAGTACCAGAAAATTCAAGGAAACAGATCCTCCTCCACAGCCTCCAAAAAGGAACACAACCCTGCTGTCACTTTGCTTTTAGTCCAATGAGCCCTCCATCAGACTCTGACTTACAAAATTACAGGACAATGAATTTATGTTGTTTTAGGATACTAAAGTGTGTGACAACTTTTATAGTAGTAGAATAATATCCATGTGCTTTTTGGTTCATCAGTTTAAGAATATAACTGATCATCTCTACTCACTTAGTCAACAAGATTCTTCACATCAGCCCTTTCTTTACCTACCAATTCAAATGGCTCAACTTTACACACAAAGGCCTTTATAATTTTATTGCAGTTATCTTCCTGTTTCTCTTCACAGATATGCACCGAAGATTGGATACCCAAATTGGCCTTTCCATTTCTGGGCATTGTGCATTTGAACATCTCTTGCATAACATGCTTTTAAAATACACACGTGTTGAAATTTGTGTTGTCCTTCTAAGTTTGAAACTCATTACTACCTCCTGCAGTGGTCTTCTCTGATTTCTCTAGCTGGAAGTGAAAGTTCCCATCACACATTAAATAAATGATCCAGGATTTTCTTTGTTGGACAAAAAAAGGACAGTAAAATAATGAATCAACAAGTAACTGTACAAAACTTATTCATCTGTGACATTCCCTGTGGGTCATCTTTAAAAACACCTGGTATAGCATATCATCTCTGCTTTAGATGGAACACTTTGGATTTTTAAACACTAATTTTATTAAACTGTCTTAATGATGCTAAAGAGTAAATATCATATTGTCATCTTAGAAGACAGTCATGATGAAAATATGATACAATTATAGCATTTAGGTAGCTCTATAACATACTGTGCAATGAACATTCTAAATAATCTTTAGATTACAAACATTCTTTTAGTCAGAACAGTTTTTCTGTGTTGATATTGTTCCTTTAAGGATGTTCTAACATTTCTCCATTCTCTCATTATTATCTTTGGTTATTTTTCCATATTTTGAAACTGAATATTTTGCTTTCTCTGGATGGTATTTTGTCAGAACCCTAGATGGAGGATAGACTGGGAAAAACCTGCCCAACATAGGGACGACAGGGCAATGTTTTTTTCCAGAAATGGTAACCACACAAAAGATCTCAGAAAGTCCTCCTGGGCTTTAGGATTTTTAGGAATTGCAATTTATATGGGCTGAAGTGGGAATCATATAAAAAGAAGAGATACAGAAACTGCCTCAGTTTTGTTGTTGTTGTTGTTGTTTGTTTGTTTGCTTGTGTTCGTTTTTGGTACTAGAGATTAAACCAAAGGGTACATAACCCCTGAGCCACATCCCCAGCCCTTTTTTAAATTTTTTTAAATTTTGAGACAGGGTCTCGCTAACTTGCTCAGAGCCTTGCTAAATTGCTGAAGCTAGCCTTTAACTTGCAATCCTCCTGCCTCAGCCTCCCAAATTGCTGGGATTACAAGCAGAGAATCTCCTACTTGATTTCCAAAATGTTTTTATTATTCCTTCATAACACTGACCCTGCTTCTAAACTGGCACTGTTGGAAAGTGGTACTGAAATGAAAAAGAAAATAACTAATGTTGGAACATAAGAAGAGTAGTGATTAAATTCTACTGGAGAGACCATATATTAAATAGCCATTCAGCTGGGCACTAAACTAGGAATTATGGATACAAAATTGATTATATTTGGCCTTGTACGCAAGAAGCTTAAGAACTAAGCCAATTCATAGTTCATGAATTCATCAAGGGGTTAATTGGCTTTCAACAATTAGTTTTCAGTTATTTAACTTTTGGCATATTGACCTGACTTTGAGAACTTCTAAAAATTTCTTAGAGCTGAGAATAAAATAGTAGAAATAAATAATTAAACTATTTTAATGAGGTGGAATAAATAATATGGCAGAATGAATGAGTATAGAAACTAAAAGATTATTTGGAAGGCTTTCCGTATCTGAGTTAAGTCCTGAAAAAGGAGTAGAAAATAACAGGAAAAAAAGGACACATTTAACAGTGAAATATCAGAAAGAGACAGGATGTGGCTGAGGAACTGTAAGTCAGTCAGGCTTGCTAGAACAAAATGTCTGGAGTTGGGTCTGAATGGTGAGACACAAAGAAGGAGAGGAAAAGACAAGATCACAGGAGGTCTGTGCATTCTGCCCAAGCATTTGCATTTTGTTTTGAAAAACGGAAAAAGTTGAAATATCAACAGCATTTAGAGGAAATGAAAGAAAGAGCAGTTTAGTTTTCAGTTTAGATTATAAGGAGGCAGAAAAAGAGAGAAAGCTGGTGGGTTTAGGGACAGCACAAAGAGGTGATTAGATTGTGCAACGTAATGAATAATTAGACTGCAGAGATGAGCCACTGGGGTTTTAAGGAGGCAATGCAATAATACATGCAAGAAATCACCAGACAGGGACAGAGATGGAGAAAGAAGAAAACAAGTGTGAGAAATATTTTGGAAGCAGGATTAATGTGATTTAGAGACCTATTGGCCATAGAGAAGGAAGAGATTGCAGATGAACTAGTGCTCCCTAGCCTGGAAAAACTGGGAAGTGATGATGGCATTCAACAATAGCAAACCTCGTGAAAGTGGAACAGAGTTAATTGTGGAGGAAGCAGGGTAGAATTTGGTTTCTATTATGTTACTTGTACATATTAGCTCAGAATCTTCCCGGAATAGCTTAAATATATCTGAGGACTAAAAATTTATAACCGGTATTGCACTTAAACTAACCTCTATGATTTTCCCCAAACATATAATTAACATGTAATGTAAAACTCATGAAAGAGGCTTTTATATCACCTTTGGAGTGGTTTCTATTTATATTTAGTTGACTGAAGGAAAAGATATGGAAGCACTGCTTTGAATGTTGTTGAATGCTCTGTCCTCTGATACTCACAAAATTTGAAGAAAATGATACTTAGAGAGGTCATGTAATGTACAGGTTGAGTCAATTCTGAGAACATCCAGAGCCCAAACCTTAACTTTGAAAATTATTTTCTCTCCACGACTAAGGTCACAGACCATCACACAGGGTGTGTAAAACAAAACTTCATTTCTGAAATCTTATTTGGTATCTGGTTTTCTGAGCCTTGTGTTGTGTTTTGCCAATAAAAAATAGAAAAGGCAATTTGGTTGAACCTGCCAATCAATTTATCCAAACACTTATAATAGGTCAATAATATTTTCCTTGATGGAAAAAATACACATAGTAAATTAACTCCAGGAGGCCAAAGTTAATTTTTCTTATAATGAAATTAAGAACCTGAACACATTCCAATAATGTCTGTCCTGGTGGGAAAGTATAAGAATCAATAATTCTACAGCATCTGCATATTCCACTGAATATGTTTCATTGACCCCTATATTAAAGGGATCTGTGGATTCTTTATTATATGGATGTATTTGGGGCAGCATAATGCTAGATTAGGAATTTTTTTAAACTCCTTTTATTTGGACACAGTATCTTTATTTATTTATTTGTAATGTGATGCTGAGGATCAAATCCAGTGCCTCATGCATGCGTTCGAGGTAAGCACTCTACCGCTGAGCTACAACCCCAGCCCATACAGTAGGAATTTGAAAGAGCAGGTATGAGAATAACAGGATCAGCTGGTTGGAATCTGGCACTAAAGCAGAAAGAGAAGGTGGTATGTGGAAATAAAGTAGAAGGTAACCATGATCTGATTTATTTCTGCATATGAAAAAAAAAGAACTCCTGTATCCAAAAGAAGGATATATATACATTTATGTATATTTTGATATTCGTTGTTTCTTTATTTTATTTTGAGAGACTTAAGATGCAACTTACAGCCAGACTGTACAATTTCAGAAAATAATACTTCAGTCCCACAGAGATTACATGGGCCAAACTCTAAGAAAAATTTCTCACTGCCTCAAGTTTTTGGAGATGGGCCTTTATGATATATTGAAAATCAAAGCTATTGACTAAATCACTCAAGCCAGTCATGTGCCATAAAAGCACAGATCCCAGTCATTTTCCTAAGCAGTGCCTCAAAATGGCAATAAGGGAAAATAGCATTAGGAACTGTACTCGACTAAATGAGTCAGGGCAAGTTCAGTGCACTAAAGCCAGAAAGGACATGCTGTCATCTATGACACCTTGCTCTGTCAAACCCTGCTGTCATTCTCTTTGTTAGCAGAAGTGATCATTCTTAAATGTACAGGGAAATACCCCAAAACAAATTAGCACCAAGAGCAAAAACTTGTTCCCCACCAAAAACTATATGATATGTGTAGACCAATCAAATGTCATCTTCTTTACAGTATGATTCATGTCTTTTCTTGAGATTGTTGAGAAGTATGGAAGATTTTGAAATATGAGAATGAAATTTTCTTGCAAATTACAAAGAAAATCTCAGAAAACATCAATTTTATTGGACTTCAAGCCCTCTAATTTCCAAAACAGGTTAGGATTGAAGATAATCATGTCTTCTCTTGAGTAGCTGATACACTTATTTTAAACGAAGCATTATAAAATAAAATCATTTCTATAATATTATGTATATCTTCATTTGCATTTTTTCTGTAGGCAGTTTCTAAGGAGTTTGCATAGTACACTATTTCTAGATATCCTATTGTATTCATTGAAAGTCAGCAATGAATAAATGTAGGCAGGTGGCTGTGGAGAGATGTGCTTAGGGATTATATTAATATCCATGGATCCTAAATTTTATTTCCTAAGTTATAGGTGTCCTATTCAAGACTTGTTGCCTATAACTATATGTTGAAAAGTTTCCCCTACATTTTCTTCAGTAGTTGAAAAGTTTCCGTGTTATACCTAGATCTCTGATCAGTTTTAAGTTGAATTTTGTGCAGGGTAAGACATTGGGATCAAGTTTTATTCTTCTACATATGCACATTCAGTTTTCAAGCACCATTTGTTAAGAAGGCTGACTTTGATGTAGATTTTTGGCACCTCTGTCAAATGACTCTTTGTGGACTTGTCTCTGTGTCATCTATTCTATTTCACTGATCTTGGTTTATATGCTGGTATCATGCTCTTTTTGTTACTATGGCTCTGTAACAATTTGAAATTGGGTACACTCATGACTCCAGCTTTGCTTTGTTTTTTGCTTAGTATTGCTTTGGTGATTCTGGTGTTTTGTTCTTTCATATGAATTTTATAATTGTTTTTTCTAGTTTTGTAAAGAATATTACTGGGGTTTTGATGAAGATTGCATTGAATCTGCAGATTCCTTTTGGTAATATGGCCATTTTATTAAGATCAATTCTGTCTTTCCATGAACATGGGAAGTCTTTCTATCTTTTTGTGTCTTCAGTTTATTTTTTCAGTGTTCTATCATTTTTTCTAAAGAGGTCTTTCACCTCCATGTTTAGCTTTATTCATGGGTATTTCATTTTATATTTTATTGTATGATTTCATATATGAAGCATTCTTTTTTATATTTTATATTGGTATATTATAATTATACTTAATTATTCATTAGCTGTTTTCATTAACTATGTTTTCCTGATTTCTTTCTTTGTGGATTCATTATTGGTGCCTGGAAAAGCTATTGATTTGTGGATATTGCTTTTGTATCCTGCCACTTTTCTGATTTTACTTAACTGCTCTAAAAGTCTCTGGTGTAGTTTTCAGGGCCTTCTAAATGAAAGAGTATATCACCTGCAAATAGGAATAGTTTGACTTCCTTTTTACTTGTATTTATGTTGTTTTCTTCTTTTGCTTAATTGCTCTAAAATTTTAAGGGCTAAATTGAACATCCTCGTCTCTTTCTTTATTTTGGAGAAATTGATTTTATTGGTTCTGGAAAAATTACTTTTCCCATACAGTATGATGTTGGCTTGGGTTTGTCATATAGCCTTTTCATATTAAGTTCCTCCTATCACTAGTTTCTTTAAGGTTTTCATAATGAAGAAATGTGGAATTTTGTCAAAATGCTTTTTTCTACATCCACTGAGATAATCCTGTAGTTTTCTTCATTTGATCTATTTTTTATTTATACATGTTGAACTATTTTTGCATCTCTATGAAACCCAATTGAACCATAGTTTATGATCTTTTAAATGTACTGTTGAATTCAGTTTGCAAGTATTCTATTAAGGACATTTGCATGAATGTTCTTTGAGGATATTAGCATGTATTTTTCTTGATGTGTACTTGTCATATTTTGAAATTGGGATAATGTGGACTTTGTAGAATGAATTTGGAAGCATTCCTTGTATTCTATTTCATGGAATTATTTGAAGAGCATTGGTATAAGTTCTTCCTTAAAGAATTTGCAAAATTCACTTACGACTCTTTCTGATCCTGGGTTTTTCTTTGTTTATGGGCTTTTTATTACTTTTTTAATCTTGTTGCTTGTTATTGGTCTGCTTAGGTTTTCTACATTCTGATTCAATTTCATCAGGTTATACAGGTCTAGAAATTTATCCATTTCTTCTGAATTTTTTAATTTGTTTGAAACTGTTTCCAAAATAATCCCCAATGATCTTCTGGATTTCAATGTTGTCTATTGTAATATCTCTTTTTTCATCTCTAATTTTATTAATTTATGTCTCAGTTTCTTTTGGTTAATTTGGCTAGGGATTTTTTCAATTTTGTTTATCTTTACAAAGAATCCACTCTTTATTTCATTTATCTTTGGTAATGTGGCCATTTTATTAAGATCTTTTGTTCTTTTATTTACTATTTAGTTAATTTCAGCTCTGATTTTTATTCTTCCCTTGTATTGGTTTTGGACTTGGTTTATTCTTACTTTCTTAAGACCTTGTTATGCATCATTAGGTTATTTATTTTGTACTTCTCTGATTTTTTAGGTAAACACTTCCCTCTTAGAATTGCCTTTGCTATATCCCATAGATTCTGATATGTTGTGTTTCAATTCTTGTATGAGCCTAAGAATTTCTTAATTTCTCCCCTTTTTCTTTAATGATCCACTATCTAAAAGTGTGTAGGAAGGGCTGGGATTGTGGCCTAGTGGCAGAACACTTGCCTCGCATGGGTAAGGCACTGGGTTCAATCCTTAGCACCATATAAAAATAAATAAATAAAATAAAGATATTGTGTCCATGTATAAATAAAATATATATATTTTTAAAAACTGTGTAGGGAGGGTTGAGAGGGGAAGTATAGAAGTTCATTGGATTAGACAAATGTGAATGAAGGTAAAGGAGGAGGATGGGAATAGGAAAGACAGTAGAATGAATCAGACATAACTCTTCTGTGCTCATATATGAATATATGACCAGTGTAATTCCACAGTATATACAACCACAAGAATGGGATCCAAATTGGAATGGGTTTCACTTCATGTGTGTATAATATGTCAAAACAGACCCTACTGTTGTGTATATCTAAAAACAACACATAAAAAATAAATAAATAAAAGTGTGTTGTTCAATTCCATGTGTTTGTATAGTGTGCCAAGTTTTTCTTGCTGATGATTTCTAGTTTTATTCCATTAGCACTCAGTAAGTTGCAAGGAATTATTTCAAGTTGTTTGTTTGTTTTGCTAATACTTGCTTAGTGTCCTAATATATGATATATTTTGGAGAAAGTTCCAAGAACACTTGAAAAGAAAGTATATTCAACTCTTGTTGTATGAAATATTCTGTAGATTTCTCTCATGTCAATTTTATCTAAAGTATAGCTCAACTCTGATAACTTTGTTGATTGAAGGGGGTCTGTGATAGTGGCATACTGAACCCACTATTATTATATTGGGGCCTATTTGTTCCTTATATCATGGAATGTTTTCTATATGTTTTCTAATGTTTTGGGAACATCAAGAATCAGGGAATATTTATTTACAATTGTTATATTTTCTTGTGGATTGTTCTCTCTACCAATATGTACTGGCTTTCTTTGTCTCTTCTGATTAATTCTGTCTTGAACTCTGCTTTTTAAGATATGAAAATAGCTACTCCTGAATGCTTTCAGATTCCATGTGCATTTGTTTTTCCATCCTTTCACTTTCAATCTGTGAATTTCTTTGACAGTAAGGTATGTTTCTTATAGACAACATATACTTGGATCTTGTTTTTTAACTGAAGTCTTCCAGTCTGTCTTTTAATTGGGGAATTAAGACCATTTGTATTCAGTGTTGTTAATATAGATAGATTGATTTATCAATAGATAGATAGACCAACCTATATAGATAAATAGATCTATATAGATAGATAAATATATCTTCCTGACATTTGTTTTATTTTTAAATTGTGATTTATTCATAATCCTTATTTGTTTATCCACTTTTCTAATGAGATTTATTCTTTCCCATAGTTACTTTCATCTTGTTCTTCTGTGTACAGGATTAAGTATTGTATGTAATTGTATCAACTATTGTATGTAGTTCTGGCTTAGTGCATATGAATTATTTCAGTTCATTATATCTTGGATAGTTTTATTTCTTCTATTCTGAAGGACAACTTTGATATAAATAATAATGTTGGTAGTTATTATGTTGGTAGTATTTTCTGTTGTTTATTCTTTTCTTTCAGGGCTCAAAATACATAATTCTATACCATCCTGGCCTTTAGAATTTCTTTTAAGGTTTTTTTTTTTTTTCTGTTGGGTTTCCCTTTATAGCTGACTTGATGTTTCACTCATAGCTTTTAAAATACCTTTTGTTGTTCTGAATTGTTTGCATTTTAATAATAATTTTTCATAGAGAAAGCTTTTCTGGTTCTGTCTGGAGTTCTAAATATCTGCAGTACCTACATGTCCATTTCATTCCCAAAATTAGGAAAAATTTCTGCTATTATTTCATAAATAAGTTTTCTATGCCATTGTATCTCCACTTCTTTCTCAAGACCTATGAGTCTCAAATTTGAATTTGATCTTATAATGTTGTCACAGAGCCTTTGTATGTCCTTTACATAGTTTCTTTTTTTTCTTTGCTATTGTCTGAGTGTTCTAGTTCATCTACTTTGTCTTTGAGTCCTGATATTCTTTCTTTTGCTTGACCTGGTCTATTTTGTGTCTCTGCACTGAATGTTTTCATTTGTCTCACTGAGTTTTTCCTTTCCAAGATCCCTGTTTAGTTCTTTTTCAGAATCTTTGTCTGTTTACTGAAATGCTCTTTCATATGCTATCTTTCTTAGTTCTTTTAATTCATTTTTAATTTTGATAATTTTTAAAATTCTTTGTCATTTCATCCACTTTGATATCTATTAGTTCAGTTATTGGGGAGTTATGAATTTTAGAGGTATCTGATTAACTTGTTTTTTCATGTTTCCTGTGTTTCTTTATTGAAATTTGTGCATCTGTTGGGATGGATATTTTCACTGTTAAAAGAGGGAATTTTTAGTGAGTTACTTTCTCTTTACAAGGTGCACCAGACTAGGGGTATATCTTAGCATCAGAGCACCCAATGAGCGCCCAATGAAGTGCTATGTTCCATTGCTATCACCACCCTAAGAGAATAGAATAACCAAAATTATCAGTAACAACTTGAAAGCCAACCTATAATAAAATATATGACAACTTATTGAACAAGTTCTTAAAACTTCACTTACTAAAAAGAAGAGGAGTAATAATATAGAATAGGCTAAAAATGGGCAATAAGGAAGGTTAGATTAATATTAAATTCTATAGACCATAAAAAATAGTGACAGAAGAAAAGGCAAAAGAAAGAGAAAGGCAAGGAAAGAGAGAGGTAAAAAAATGAGAATTGGAAGAAAGAATAGAAGAGAGTAGATAAAATAAGAAATAAAAATTGAATGTAGAATAAACCCAATTAACAAATTAATTTTAAATAAGGAAGAAAAGAAAAAAACTATGTTTTATAAAGGTATGCAATAAGAAATAATGAGAGGAATTAAAATAAACCAACACAGAAAACAATATCATTGGAATAAAAAAAATGACACCAAGGATTTCAAGGTAGAGGGACTTTTCTGGCATTTTTCAGATGTGAAATGTGCCAGGCGTTGATGTGGGACACTTTGATGCAGCTGTCCTCTCAAGGTCTGGGTGTTGAGAAGTGAAAAAGTTGATTGACATTGCACAGAGGTAGAGCATTGTGTATTTACTTTTTCCCACACCTAGATCAGCTGCTGAAGAGGAGGGTGTGTGTGGTAGATAAAGAAAGACCAAAAGCAAAGGAGGTGGAGGAAGAGAATGGGAGGAGGATGGGAAGAGGAGAATAAGAAGGAGGACAACAGGAAGAAGCAGCAGCAGCAAGTGGAACTCCTGAGCTGTCTTCACTGTCTTCATACCCCCACCCCCAACTCTGAGGCTCACTTCTGCAGATTTTTTTACCACTGTGTTGGCCCCAGCACTGGGGTTTCTCTGGTGAGATGGAGGAGATATCCTCTTTGGCATAAGGGCAGTTGCTTTGCATGTTCAAGAGTCACAGAGCACAACCTGCCTTTCTCCAAGCTGTTAAGGTGGCTCTGTGAGCTCTGCTATCAGCCCAGGAACTGGAAAGCCTCCTGCTTGTGCAGAGGTGACAGTGCTTAAGAGTTCTTGGCCTGGTGGGTGGAACACTCCCTGGTATGGGTTATGGGTGTAGGTGCACCCAGGAAAACTCACTGCATGAGGATGGGGGTAAGCACCAAGCTGCAAGGCACTAAAATGCACCTGCCCTCCTCTGCTCCCACCCTCTGTCAGTTCCCACCATCTGTCAGACAGAAATCTCAACAGGGAATTCACTGGACACATTATTCTGAAGGCTTGCTTCAAAGGATTTCCCCCATGACAATATTTGCTGCTATCTCCAGAGGAGATGAAGATGTGGAATGTGTGCTTCTCAAAGCTGTCAGCTTAAGCATGACCTTCACAAAACGATTTCCTGCCATAACTTGCCACTCATTCACCAGCCCACATGCAGTTTTGGTATCAACTAAGTTCAGTGTGCAGGCTAGCTGTGGGCTTGGAGGGTTGGAATGAGAGAAAAGAACATTACTAGCCTCTTCTATAGTCTCCTCTCTTGATTTTATAGTCCTCTTTTCCTCATTAGTAGCTGCCATCTCTGTCTTTCCAGAATGCGGCTGAGAGGTGGAGAGGAAGTTAGAGAAAAATCACAGTTTTAGTTTCTGTTGCAGTTGGGATCTGGTGGGTTCCCCCTGATTTGGGGAATGTAAACTCCCTATACTCCTTTTCCTATGGGTCTCTTTTGAGATCAGAGTTCCCAAACCCAGGCTGCCTCAACTACTGGTCCCTGACCACTTCTCTGGATGACTGCTTAAATCATTTTCTCAGCCTTAAGACTCAGAGGGCCCAGCCTTCTGCTGAGGTTGCATGGCCTCTGCGGGCCATCTTCTTAAATGAGATCCCTTTTAAAATGATCCCTCCCACTTCCCCTACATTTGCCTTCACCCTCTATCTTCTCCCTCAGAAATCAGCCACTTGCAGCCCACACTATCTGGTGTCTCTCAGAACCATCCTGCCCTTGACATTCAGAGCATGAGTCAGCTACTACTCCTTGTGCCCTCCAGACTATATCAACACAGAAATCTCTAATTCTATCTCTCAGGGCCTCTCTTCCACTTGTACTAATTGTAAAAGAATCCCCCAAGTTTCTCACACTGAGGAAAGGAGTTCATAAAGCATAAAATATCTTCTCTAAAATTGTCTTTCCCAAAATTGTCTTTTCTTTTAGCCTGGGGACAAGTAGTGGTCCAGCAAGGATACACAAGCTTCATGGAATGTACATATACCCTACATAGACAGTCTAATCTCTTGCTTTATAATATGGAGAGTTGTTGGTACCCATCTTATTATTCTAGATTTTGGTGACTTAGTAGGAATTTTAAGATAATAAGAATATTACATTTAACATATTACATATGTATCTATAAGTATTTTTGAATTTATATATAAAATATCTTGAGCAACACACACATAAAAACACACACACACACATAAAATCTCTGGAGGAAAGTATTTGGGAGATATATGTGCTTTTTTTTATTTTACAGTTTTCTATAGCATTTTTTTTAGTTATAGATGGACACAATACCTTTATTTTATTTTATTTTATTCATTTATTTATTTATTTTTATGTGGTGCTGAGGATCTAACCCAGTGCCCCACACATGTTAGGTGAGTTCTCTACCACTGAGCCACAACCCCAGCCCCAGCATATGTTTTTATACTATGAATGTATTACTTAAAAGAAAAAAACAAACAATGGCTCTGGTACTCACTCAAGTTTGGGAATCACTGTCTGAGGATCAAAGAATTTTCAACAAGACACTCTTATCTTGTTCAAAGCACTCATTACAACTTGTAACAATTTCATTATTCATGTGTATCTTTACTGGCTGCTTCACTGTTAAAGGATAAGGTATATCCCTAGCATTAAACATTTATTAAATGTTCTTTGTTGATGCAAAAGTAAGAAATGGAAAAATAGAAGCCAATAAAGGTGGTGGCCAATAGGAGGAGGGTATAGCATAAAGGGAAATTGGAACAACACTTTAAATGTATATCTGGGAATTTGGACAATGTATTACATTGTAGAGTTTTTTTTTAAAAAATGAGAAAACTAAAATACAAGGAAAAAGTTTCCATTTCATTTGACTTAGTGATATACACACACATACATGTATAAAATTTTATAAACTTTTTGTATGTTTGAATATTTTACAACTTGGAATTTCTAAAACTATACATGAAATAATAGTTCAAGAAACATTTTCTGTGCTTCCAGAACGACAGCACATCTATTCTACCCTTGTGACTCAGACTGACATCAATCAGTAGGCATGTCTTAATCTGTAAAAAGAAGACAGTCATAAATACATATTCCTTAATAATTATGAAATAACATGTATTAAATGTCTTATAAAATATAACATGATGGAGGTATTAACTTTTTTTTCTTTTCAGTCCAAATTCCTTAAATTAGAGGACATACTTTATTCTTTCTTGTTTGTTTGTTCATTTGGTGGGTTTTATTTATTTTTGGGGGGGTATTTGTTTAGATACCAGGGATTGAACCAGGGGCACTTAACCATTGAGTCACATCCCCAGCCTCTTTTTACTTTAAGTTTTATTTTAAGACAGGTTCTTGCCAAGTTGTTAGGGTTGCTGAGACTTTCCTTGATCTAGGAATCCACCTTCCTCAGCCTCCTGAGTCTCTGGGATTACAAGCACGTGTCACAGTGCTCAGGCTTTATTCTTTATTGTGTATGGTCCAACTTATGGCTCAGAACCTGGCTGGGAGACTCTTCATTTTTTGGATATATAAGGTTTTTCAAATTGACAATACAAAAATAATCTTCACATTGGAAGAAGTGACTAGGCAATGTGGCCACGGCTTTGGTTCTTCTGAGGCTCACATTCTCACGGGTATGGCTGTCAATCAGGACGGCTATCACTTTAGCAGCCTCCAGGGACACTGCCCTTCCTTCAGCCATGTGGCCTCAGTGTATATCCATGTCTTCCCTTATTGCATTTGGACTGGTTGGTAACAAACCAACCCATTAAACTAGGTATTTACTAAATACCTAGAGATGGCATTATTAATCTGTAAAATAGCAAAGAGAAGGAAAGAAGTAAAAGGAGGAGGGTGTGTGTGGTAGATAAAGAAAGACCAAAAACAAACAAACAAAAAAAAACAAAAAATAAAACAAAACAAAAAAACAGACTAACTTTGATACACTATATAAAAGAAAAATACACTAGACCAAATTCTATTGTTTACAAATGGTTACTGTTATCTCTTAGCAGATCCCAGATCCTTTCCCAGCTTAGGCATTGTTCTACCTCCATTTAGCAGGCTCCATGTTCTCACACACAACCAGAAGATGCCCTCTGAAAGATGTTCTAACAACTCAAATGCATGTAAAAGAAGACATACTCTTACACACATGGTCACACATATATCCAACTGTTTTGTAATTCAAATTTAACATAATTTAAAGACTAGGAACATTTCTGGACTATTCATCAGATATAGTAGGACTGGTATTTTAAAAAAGAATTCAAGGAATGCTAAACTTTGGAAAAACAAAATTATTCATTTGAATTTGATATTCATAGCATGATCTGTATTAAACATTTTTTTCAAAGAAATCAATGCAAGCTATTTGAATAGTTGCATTTGTGATTTTTTTTTCTGTGGTCTAAAAACAGGTGCCCATTTTCCAGCTTAAGTAAAATTTAAATACAAGGGAGAAGGATGAGCCCTTTTTTTTCCCCCGGGGTTCTATAAAGTTCAAATATTTCTTAGAAGTTATAACAAAATTCAATTAAAGAAACTGTTTTTGTCCCCAGAGAGCTATTTTTTCTTCTCTATTTTCTTATATGTACAAGTTACATGTACTAGTTGGGTTGCATTACAATTCAAATAGTACAAATATTGAATCAATCTGAATGGCCAGTCCTTAAGAATTTTTGTTTGTTTGTTTGTTTGTTTTTTGTTTTTGTTTTTTTGGTATCAGGGATTGGACACAATGGCACTTAACCACTGAGCCATGTCCCCAGGCATTTTTATTTTTTATTTTGAAATAGGGACTCACTAGGTTGCTTACAGCCTCTCTAAGTTGCTGAGGCTGGCTTTGAACCTGCAATCCTCCTGCCTCAGCCTCTCTTGAGCCAATGTGATTATAGGCATGTGCTACCATGCCCGATAAAGATCTATTTTTTATTCATTTTCAAGCAAACTGTCCTGGTTCAGGATTCCTTGCATGTAGAATAGATGTGGGCAAAAATCTAGGCATACAAGCAGTCTGAGATTTTATATTATTCCCTATTTATTTATGTTCTAAAAATGTCATATAAGCACATATTATATGCCAACCTCAATGGTATGAAAGATATAACCACCTCTATGCAAACTGCTTAATAATACAGGAAATGATTAAACAAGTAACTATAATATAATGCAATAGATACAATAATTGGAGACATACAGTGTTCTGTGAAGGCATAGGACAGAAGCAACTAAACATGTCCTAGGGTCTGTGAGTATGGAACAGATTCCAAAGTGCTCTTGAAGTGGATATGACTCTTTCCCCATTTTTCTTGCCATTTTTTCTCTACTTTTTATTTATTTAGTTTAGATTCATAACATTGAACCTCCTTAAAGATATATGTTATGGTTGTTGAGGATTTTATTTGTTATTTTGGGAGATACATGACAGTAGAGTGTATTCTAGACATATTATACATAAATGGAGTATAACTTCCCATTCTTGTGGTTGTACATGATGTAGAGCTACACAGGTCATGTATTTATATATGAACATGGAAAAGTTACGGCTGATTCATATGACTGTCTTTCCTCTTCATTCCCCATCCCTTCCCTTCATTCCCCTTTGTCTAATCCAATGAACTTTTATTCTTCCCTTTACCCATTATTGTGTGTCAGCATCCTCATATCAGAGAGAATTTTCGACCTTCACTTTGTTGGGATTGGCTTATTGAACTTAGCATGATAGTCTCTATTTCCATCTATTTACCAGAAAATGCCTTAATTTATTCTTCTTTATGGCTGGGTAATATTTCATTATATATATATATATATATATATATATATATATATATATATATATATGTATATATCACATATTTTTTATCCATTCATCTGTTGAAGGGCATCTAATGTGGTTCCATAACTTAGCTATTGTGAATTGAGCTGCTATGAGTGTTGATGTGGCTGTGTAACTATAGTATGCTGACTTTAAGTCCTTTGGGTATATAGAGAGGAGTGGGATAACTAGGTCAAAAAGTGGTTCTATTCCAAGTTTTCTGAGGAATCTTGAAAATGCTACTTTCCAAAGTGGTTGTACCAATTTTCAGTCCTATCAGAAATGTATGAGTATACTTTTCCCCCACAACTTTGCCAAAACTTATTATTGCTTGTATTTTTTATAGTTGTTACTCTGATTGGAAGGAGATGAAATCTCAGTGTAGTTTTAATTCGTATTTTTCTAATTGCTAGAGATGTCAAACATTTTTTTTCATATATTTGTTGACTGATCAAATTTCTTCTTGTGTGAAGTGCTTGTCTAGTTCCTTTGCCTATTTATTAATTGGGTTTTTTTGTTTGTTTGTTTTTGTTTTGGTGTTAAATTTTTTGTGCTCTTTATTTATGGTAATTAATGTTGCAAGGTCTCTAGTTCCATCTATTTACCAAAAAAGTCTTAATTTATTCTTCTTTATGGCTGGGTAAAGGTAGCAAAGATTCTCTCCCATTCTGTAGGCTCTCTCTTCACATTATTGATTGTTTCCTTTGCTGTGAAGAAGCTTATTAGTTTGATAAAGTCACATTTATTGATTTTTTATTTTATTTCTTGCATTTTAGGAGTCTTGTTGAGGAATTCAGTTCCTAAGCCAATATAATGGTGATTTGGACTTTCTTTTTCTTTTAGTAGGCACAGGGTCTCTGATCTAATGCCTAGGCCTTGATCCACTTTGAGTTGAGTTTTGTTCAGGGTGAGAGATAGGGGGTTCAGTTTCATTCCACTTCATATGAATTTCCAGTTTTCCCAGCCTCATTTGTTGAGGAAGGTATCTTTTATCCAATTTATGTTCATAGAGCCTTTGTCTAGTATGAGATAACTGGATTTATGTGGGTTTGTGTCTGTCTTATATTATGTTCTGTTGGTCTTCACATCTATTTTGGTGAAATACCATACTATTTTTGTTACTGTGGTTCTGTAGTATAAATTAGGGTCTAGTATTGAGATGCTTCCTGATTTACTCTTCTTGCTAAGGATTGCTTTGGCTATTCTGGTTCCTCTTATTCTTTTATTTTTTTCCAAATGAATTTTATGACTACTCTTTTTATTTCTATGAAGAACATCACTGGAATTTTAATAGGATTGCATTAAATCTTACAGTATTTTTGGTAGTATGGCCACATTGGCAATATTAATTCTGCCTATCCAAAAGTATGAGAGATTTTTCCATCTTCTAAGGTCTTCTTCAATTTCCTTCCTTAGTGTTCTGTAGTTTTCATTGTAGAGGTGTTTCACCTCTTTTGTTAGATTGATTCCCAAATACTTTATTTTTCTTGAGGAAATTGTGAATGGGGTAATTTTCCTAATTTCTCTTGCAGTGGCTTCATCACTGATGTACAGGAAGATATTTGATTCAGGGTGTTAATTTTATATTCTGCTACTTTGCTGAATTCATTTATTAGTTCTAGAAGTTTTCTGGTGAAGTTTTTGGTCTTCTAAATATAGAATCATGTTGTCAGCAAATAGGGATGATTTTCCTTCTTTTCCTATTTGTTTCCCTTTAATTCCTTTCTTCTGTCTAATTACTCTGGCTAGAGTTTCAAGCACCATGCCGAATACAAGTTTTTCTCTACTTTTGTCTTTTCTCTGTGTCATCTCTTATTCCAAATATCTATATTTTCTTTTCCTTTGCAGCCTAATTCTTTCACTATTTCCAGAGTTAGAATCAATATAGGATTTGAGAAGCAGTTGTCTTTGTCACTAAGACTGACTTAATTCATATCCACATTTACTTTTTCAAAAACCACCTTTTCTATTGCCTTATGAAGTACTGACCTTGTAGTCTAAAGACCTACATTCAGATCCTGATTTAGCTGAGGACACGTACGTAATAACTGTGCTACTGAAGACAAATAGCCTTTTAGTCATGTCTTTTTCATTTTCGCAATGAAGCAATCTTGCAGGGATATTGCATGGAGAAATGTAAGATGGTGTATAAATGTAGACTTGGTCAAATAGAACAGAATATTCTTATCAAAGGAATGAAGGAACAAAAACCATGTCTAGTTTGCCTCACTTGGAAGGTGTTTAGTAGCCTTTACCTTGAAATACATTAAAAAACCACTATGCTATAATTACACCACATCCAAAGTGAATGAAAATGCACTTTTTAGATACATGGACAATAATATTCAGTACTTTGTTTGATTTTTAATATTTTTTTTATTAAAATGTAAATATCTAAACTCTATTTAAAAGATAGAATTTGGAAAAAATACTTTTTCAATGACTGTATGTCTAGCATATGCCCTACTCTTTCCACTTATATAGCTTTTTAATGGTAGAATAAGAACTTCTTACCTTGGGGGTCCTGGAAGCAGGTTGGTTGACATTTAAATGTGGCCCAGGAAAGCTCTTTTAAGCATGGAGTGGACTTATTTAGTATTTAAAAATACTCAGACATGGATTTACTGATAATTACCTAAATTTTTATTTTTTTATTTCAGAGCTCAACACTACCGAAGCATTCTGCTCTTTATTTTCCATCATATACAACTATAATGTCACCTTGCCCACAGAAAGCTCAAAGGAAAAATGATCTAACAAGAGTGAATTTCCATGTTTCTTTGCATTTAGGCCCTTCAACCAGGACCTAAAGTGATAATCCAATCTTGTCTAATAGAATTTCCAGACAGTGAGTCACCTTTTAGTACAAACTTTTGGAAGAGTGTATTTTAAATTATAAATGGATTTTTTTGTTGTTTTATAAAAGGATCTTATCTGTTTTCTTTTTAAATAACTTATATTTCCCTTTCTGTGGGCAAGGTGATGTTCAATTCAAGGCATTTCAGAGAAATGGTCTGCTTCTGTTTTTGATTATTGACTGATTTGTTCACTCTGAAAAAATGCCTATTGAGGAACTGGTCTATGATAGCTTCTATTTATTTATTTATTTACTTAAGGCATAGGATATTGAACCCAGGAACACTAAGCCATAGCCCCAGCCTTTTTTACTTGGGTACAGGGTCCTACTAAGTTGCTGAGGCTGACCTCAAACTTGAGATCCTCCTGCCTCAGCCTTCTGAGTCTCTGGGTGACAGGTGTGGGCTACTGCATCTGGCTTGCCAGGTACACTTTAAGGTGTCATTTCACATGTCCTCATGACACACTGTGAGGTACATATTAATTCCTATTTTAAAGATAAAGATATTTGGACAAAGGCAAACTAAGTAAGATTCTGTTGATAACAATGAAACTTTCTGTTATCCTTAACTTCATGGAATTAGTTTGCTCATCTAAGCACACTGGGTAGTAAATGTCAAAACCTGTTTTTCAGTGACACTCTCTTCATTGTGGAAAGGTACTGTGGACCTCACCATGTCATGGCTGAGGATGCATAATTAGATTCCCACATTTTACTGCCAATGTTATATTAGAACCAAAGAGTGGGAACAGCAATCAACTTTCCTGGGACTAGAGAATTTGCCACCTAGTGGTAAGGTTTAGCAAAAATTTTGGAGTCCATTGTTTATTTGGACAATGTAACTGGCTTTAAATTGTACTGCTCTGAGCTTTTTGTGGGGTCCCAGCTTTGCTCAACCACTTCCAATGATC
The DNA here is from genome assembly GCF_045843805.1 of Urocitellus parryii. NCBI lineage: Eukaryota > Metazoa > Chordata > Mammalia > Rodentia > Sciuridae > Urocitellus > Urocitellus parryii. The sequence continues at coordinate 3,497,589 of NW_027554068.1, forward strand.
GGAGGAGACACATTCTCATGATGAAGAGTTACTAGGCTGAGTTTCTAGGGAGGACAAGAAACCACTTTGGCTTTCCCTTCCTTGAGGAAAGGGCAAAAGGGCACTATCAGTCAAATGCTGCTGCCTTCTGGGGAAGACATAATGCTCTGTGTGTGACAAAACTGTGCAGGCACAGCCTGCAGAGAGACACTGCAAGGGGGAGTAGACTAAATTAGGATTTAGAGGCTTTTGAATGCATGAAATCCCTGCCTTTTTGTTTCCCTGGCTTTCAAAAGGGGTATTGGCAAATGCGTCTTGGCATCCTACAATTTTAACTTAAAAAAAATGTAAATTTCAGTATGTCTCACCAAGTGACAAATGTAAAGTGTTTTGGAATTTTCAGAGGCACATAGCAGTTTGCCAAAAATTCAAAAGTTGGAGTTTGAAAAATCATGCGACTTTAATTAATCACCAGGCAAGAAGCATATCATTTCTACGTTTTTGTGTAAATACATAGTTTTTTTCATTGTCTGTTACAACCTGGTTCTGCCACTGAAACTTTCATAATATTGAGAATTGGAGTTGGGATGGGATTTTATTTTAGAGTGGAAATGAACCAGTCTCTCGTTCTCTGATTAAAAAAAAAAAAAATACATGCGGTTGATTGCTCCATGCGGGTCTGTGAGGCAGATGGGAACTACTGAAGCACACCAGGCAACTGCTCTTCAGCAAGGAAAACAAAAACCCAGGTGCAGAATGTGTCGGAACAGTGCAGATGGGCCTTCAAGGGTGTCCACTGTTTACAGGAAAAAGGAACACAGCTCTCATCATTGAGTGACCACTCTTCCCAGGGATCCATTTCCCCCAGCTGGTCTCAAGCAGAATATCCCCTCCAAAGGCCCAAGTAGAAGCTGTCAATGACCTCTGCCCCTTCAAAGGGAGAGGCTGGGTGGCTGTTTTCACTGGGTCAAGATGTGCTAATTACTTAAATCTGGAGAATCAGAGTGTGTATACTACAGCAGTATTTCTATAGTCCATCTGACTCCTGCAATCTTTCTTCTCATCCTTAAATCCTTTTAAGGAAAACAGTTTACATCTGCTTCTACAGTTTGCTGGCATCTTTTCCATCCAGTTGTATGTTATCAGCTCCCAGTTGTACGTGAGACATGCACATATTGTAGGAAGAAAAATCAACAATAGAAATTGGAGATTTGGAAAAGGAAAAGAGCCCCTCTGGATATCTGCTCTATGCCAGGGGCCTGGCACCAGTCATATACAGGATGGCTTCATTTGACCTTCCTGATTCCCAGAAGAGAACATCCTTATGCATAGTGGCCAGGCATGGATCTTGTTCCAAAGTCATTTTTTACACTGCCAGAGTATTTTTCCCAACACGTATTTCTGATTATTTCATGCTCCAGTGCCTTTCCCTTGTCTAGTAAATGAAGTAAACACTCCTCCATGGGCCTTTCTAGTTGTCGTCTCAGCTTGACCTTCCAACTGTCTCTCCAACTCCTCACTGAGACTGACCTCTCCAGCTGTACCCCAGATTTCTGCCCTCTGTCATGTAATTAAATCTTCACCGACCCATCGATCTAACCATTTACTCTTGTCCTTCTCACAAGGATATCCGACTATATTTCACAGATCAGCACAAAGGTCATCTCCTTCACAAAACTATTTTTCCACTTTTAATATGTATTAAACTTGTTATAGTTCTTACTTTAAACTTGAAATTCTTACCACAGTTCATTTACGATATTGAACTATCTATTCACATTTAAAAGCTCATCAAAATTCTTTGTAATAATATCTTCATAGGACACTACATAGGACATGGTGTCATGAAAATTTAAGAAAAGAGACACTTTTGGACAGTACTGAAGGAGAGAGAGAAACAGAAGAATACGGAGTCAGATAAAATAAGCATGGAGATTACAATATGAAATTGAGTTTCCAAGTAAATATCTAGTGTTGTTCTGTTTTTATCTAGAAGAATATGGACATCAAAAGTTTTTATATACATATATTCTGTAGGAATGGTTGAGGTGTGGACAAATAGACATTGCATCCCTCCAAATGATAGAATACTTTTTACAATCTCATTTCATCCATAAGCAGAGATGAAATAATAAAAGTTTAATAATAGCCTCTCTGGGAGAAAATAAAAGCCATGATTTGTAGTACTTACCAATTTCTATAGAATTTTTTATCTACTAATATTTCAATTTTAAGCTACTCTTGTGGCATCTCTAATAATGGAGTTAGAGGACACATATGCACCTGCCTCTCATAAGCAGGGGCCAGCCCCTCAAGCACACTACTATGACAGCCAATTATTATCTCCATTCCACAGATGAAGAAAGAGTAATGTGTAAGATCACACAGTAGAGGTATGGAAGAGATATGCTGTTGGTCTGATATATGAGATTACAAATTCCACTACTTTTTGCTATAGAACACTCTCTGGACTGCATCAGCAAGTTATTGAATTGGGGAAAATGAGCATATGCATCCCTCAATCCCTTTGTTTCTACCAGGAGTAGAGAAACAACACAAGACCCACATGATAGACAGATCCTCAATAAAAGACTCCAACAGGAGAGAAATCTTTAGTAGTATATAGTGATGATTCTCAAAAACACATACAGAGAGAGAACACAAGAATTGTTTGCCTTTTTACATGATCTTTCCTCTACTAACGTTAGCCCCTCACTTTTATAGAAACTCACATTTTTCCTTTGTCCATTAATCTAGTCATGCAACAGATTTCTGCCTGGTCTTCTGTATTCCCCATTCCCCACCCTCTCTGTGTCTCAAATTCCCTCTGTCCCTCCTTTTCTTTTTTCCTTCTTTACTTTCATTTTTCCTTCCCTTCTTGCTTGATTCCTTCTTCTAGTGTTATTTTATTTATTTATTTATTAAGGTCATAGAATGATAACTTTTCCAATGTTACACATCAAACAATTCATCCTGAACTTTCAGGGAAGTAGTTTGCTTACATAGCATATTAAACAGTGGTCAGAGTCAGGATCTGTTAATAGAATGTATACAAGTGAGTTGTGACAGCCAAACAGATTTACCCAGAAGCACAGAAAACAATCCCATTAAAAGTTTGGAATAAAAAAATTGATTTCTGGGATACCAAGCTGTATTTTGATTCCCTTTGGTTCATACAAATCAATATTAAGCAGCAAATTTTTAGGCATGTAACTCAGACCCCAATGTCTTACAGAAGAAGAAAATAAGTACTATAAGCAATTGACAAGGTTTATTCCCTCTTATTCCCATAATGAATTTGCCTGATACACAATTTAACACTAAAATGACTCTCTAACTTAGCCTTTATAATAACAAGGACTAATTCTGACAGTTGTCATTATAAATCATGAGAAATAGAAAACAACTCATTCATGGGGAAAAAAATAAAAACAGCCCTTCCAGTTAAATCAAATGAGGCTTTTAAAAAGTCACATACTCAAGAGTCATTTTGCAACCCTTAGCTTTTGGCCTAAAGTGTTTCCAGGGGGAGAATTGGCCTCCTCTCCCACCCAGCACCCTCTTCACATCCCCCATTTGTCAAGCCATTTGTCAGCATACAGCAATACCCAACATGCCTGGACTCTGTCAGGTTCTCATCTGGAAAGCAAAGCAAAGCTGTCTGGAGTCCCTGGAACAGCTGATTCCTGTACAATGAACAGAGCCTACATGAGACTCGCCACTCCTGAACCATGCTTGTGTTACAGAATGCTGAGTAGCCGTGACATCCTCATCTAGAGTCCTGTTTTGGAAAAGAAGTGACAGAATAGTCAAGAAACAGGAACGGACACCTGGCTCTGAGTACCTCCAGGGCTCTGTTTCTTCATCTTTATGTTAGACAGGATTTGGACCAAATGGTCTTCCGGTCATTTGCACCCCAACCTCTCTATAACACAAATAAGCCCTCAGCAGGTGGTGGTTTACTTTCTGAAGTGCATAGTTTGGGTGTAAGGATTCAAAAAGCCAAAGTATGTCAACTTTTGAGTCATTTTCCCTAAATAGGAAAAAGTGTGATGTACCCATCCATGTGTGCTCTGGAATTTTGCTTGGTCTTCTTAGAAATTCAAAACAAGGGATAGATGCAAGGGAGAAGGGACTTGACATCCATTGAGCATACACTGTGGCTTAGATGCTTTAAGTAAAAACCCAGGAAAGGTAGAGTCTCCAAAGGAGCCACTATCTACACATTCACAGCCTGCCTCATGGCTGATTAGATAATAACTGCCACACATGAAAGACACTTTTCTTGACATTGTTGAATTTTAAGCAGAGCATCATTACTTCCATCTTGTGAGATAAGGAAACTGAAGTTTGGAAATGTTTAACTTGCCCAAACTAATGCAGGTTTTATGAAGAGGCAGAGCTTGGTTTTTAACCCTGGTCTCTCTAATTACAAAACTTATCTGCCCCAATATTTCAGTATTTAGTGTAGTCCAAAGAATACCTGCATTAGTATCACTGCTGTTGTTCTTAGACCCCAGAGAAGACCTTCCTAATCTTTATCTCTCTCTCTCTCTCTCTCTCTCTCTCTCTCTCTCTCTCTCTCTCTCTGTGTGTGTGTGTGTGTGTGTGTGAGATGAGAGAAGAGGAAACAGAATCTAGATTTTTTTAAAAATAGTGATTTTTCAAAATATTCAAATTTGAGAACTTCTGCAAATATTATATTGCCTGTTTAAGTAAATGATATAAATCCGAAATACATATAGAAAGAATTGTAGAAAGAAATATAGATACCCAAAACATTGTATTTCTCAGGTTGAATAGCCTGTCAATTTCTTCCCCAAGACATGAGAAACAGCTCCTCTCAGAAGCAGACATGGAGAGCAAGCATGGAGCAAGTGGAAAAGGTTTTAGATTAATGAAGGCCTGTCATCATGTATGTTTCCACAGTGGGCTGAAATCTGGCAAGGGAACCATTTTGCACAGTGCACTGTAAGCTGGCCAGGTCTAAGTTTACACTTATAAATTCTTGCTCTTTGTCTCCTATGGCTGTCCCCAATCTCCATTGGTACACTTTTAATCAGTCACGGGTGCAATAATATTGACTAGGTTATTGTTCTTTTTTTTTTTTGCTTCTGAAAAGTTCAGCTTTGATACTTCAATTAGAGTGAGACCTGCTTCTGATCACCTCCACTAACTGCACACCTGCAGACTATTTCTTCAGCAGAGCGTAGTTTTATAGATAATGACAACAGCTAGCACTTAGACACATCTTGTGCCAGATTCTAAGAACTTGATTTCTGTTATATGTATTGATCTTTGCAACAGCCCTATGAAAGAAATTTTGTTCCTTGCCCTTGTTTTACAGGTGCAGAAACCAAGGCAAAAGGAGATTACATAAGCATCTGGGGTCTAATAGCCCAAGGCTGTGGAGCTGGGATCTGAACATGTGCAGTTGATCCTGGGCCATGCTCTTAGCTGCCTTGCTTTACTGCCCCTAGGAATACTTTTGTGCTTATTTTTGCAAGTTTTATTCTTTGGTGTTGAGAAATTTACCTTAACATTAAAAAAAGACTATGAATCTAACAAAGGTTCAGTGGACTCCATGTTATATTTTGTCACATACACACATAGAATGACTTGAAAAAACAAAATTATTTCTCAATATCTTCTTGTCATATTTGCATAAGCATATACCAACCTTCATTCAGTGGTTATTTTAAAATTATATGATGCAAATTCTAGACACAAAATCACTGGGAATGCAAACCCGAGTGGAATAGGCGGCTATAAATATATCTGTTCTCTCTTCTGGTTACCTCACCCACCTGATGTTTGCATGGAGATTTTTATTGATAAATAATTTCGAATCATGAGACCTTTAATTAACTTAATATTATAATTAGCATTTTATAATATTACTTTTACCATATTGCTGCCAATGCTGAAGATGGCTTCCATGCTAAACTATGTTTCAATAGGATTTATTATTATTATTATTATTATTATTATTATTATCATTATCATTTTTATTGGAGTATCTATTTATTTTGCTGACAAATAAAACTTATACATGTTTATGGTATACAACATAATATTAAGCTAATTTTACTTGTGAAATGTGCTATTCAGCTAATTGCTTTGGAGATCCATGGCTTTGAGGGAGGGTGAGGAAGGGATGGTCTGCAAGTGGTAACAGGCCAAACCCAAGCTTTGCTTCTTTGTGCTTCTCCTCCTTTGGGTGAAAACTTTACTCACCCAGCAGCCTGAAATGTCCCCACAGGGTACTAACCAAGATTGCTGCTGGGTCCCTTTCAGATAGAGAGACACAGTGGCTTGAATTTTCCAAAGACATCATTTAGGAAGATGTTGTCTTGGAGTTTGGAATTAGACAATGTTTCTTCTTGAAATGGTTGCCTTATCTCAATAAACAAATTAGGTGCAAGAATTTCTCTCCTTCCCACATGCATATTGGCTTTGATTGTATATTTGGTTGCTGAATGGTGGTCCAGTCTATACTATTTCATTTTGGAGAAAATTCTGAGCAGCTTATGTTAATTGAACTAGAAAAACATAGTATAATGTTGCATCAAACCTAAATTAACATTTTATAAGAGAAATGAGAACAATTTTGGATTTCCTGGTTTATTGAGTAAGTTCAGCATTCATTTAATTCATATGTCACCAGGAAATCAAATATGACAACAAAATTTTAAAAAATTAAATGGTTGTATTATAAATAAATTATGAGCTGGGCACCAATAGTCCTTAAAAAAGAATATCACATCAAAAAATCTTTCATTCTAGAGGAGTGTGTTAGTCCATTCTGGCCATTAGAACAACATATCTTAAATTGGGTAACTTACAGATAGTGAAAATTTATTCCTCAGAACTCTGGAGACAGGAAGTCCAAGATCAAGGTACTAGCAGATTTGGTGTCTGATAAAGACTCCCTGATTCATAGATGGCACTTTGCTGCTGTATCATCACATGGAAGAAAGGTCCAGGAAGCTTCCTTCAACCTCTTTTCATAAGAGTGGAGCTCTCATAGCTTAGTCATTTCCCAAACAGTCCATCTTCTTAATCCTGTCACCCTGGGGGATTAGATACAATGTGAATTTTAGAGGAACACAACAATTCTGACTATATGAAGAAGGAATATCAAACATACGTCTTATACATAGGTCTTTGGCTATCACCTTAAAAGGCATGAATAAATACAAAATTTCCAAGATATTCAGACAAATCTCATTTCCTCTTTACCTCAAGAAATTATTGAATGTCTTTTATGTGCCATATAGAATACATTTCTGTTTATCAAAATGTGTGTGCTAAGTTTTTGTTTGAAAAATATGGTCAGAATAATTACTTCTACCATTAATGAGCTTCCTGAGTGTGGCCTTTCAATATATATCTGATAGAATTCAGACTTGAAGGCACAACTTTCAGGAGTTCATGTTTCTAAGACCCAATTGTTTTCCACCTTACTAGTTAAGTGAAACAGTGGATATAATTTAACCCCACTGATCCTTAATTAATACTCATCTGCAAAATGGGTATTAATAATACCTGCTCCATTAGGTTGTTAAAATAAAATTGAGTAAGATCGTAAATGTAAAGTTCTTAGAATAATCCTCATTATGTACGAACTGTGCAACACAAGTTAATTCATTTTGACTATTTTATCTAAGCTAACTATTAATCTATCTAGTAGACCATTGGATGAAGTCTTTACAAAGATATTGCCATTTTACCTCAAAAATGATATTGGAGGTCAATAGGTATAGCTCAGGTTAGAGCCTATGTTTAGGATACTCAAGACCCTGAGTTCAATCCCCAGCACCACACACACACACACACACACACACACACACACACACAGTTAGACTCTATTGAATAGGAAGGATATTCACTTTGTACTAGCGCTATGGATTTGTTGGTATAATTTAACCCATTTCTACAAAATTGCTTCATTGTTTACCTTATTTTTAGTTTACAATATATCACTATCATGTGTTGTATAAGAACCTTTGCAATGTGAGAAAACATTCCTGCCCATGTCCTAGGCAATGCCAAAATTTTCTTTCCTTAATTGCTCATAAAGAAAAATCCCTCAGGATGGCAATATCACATCTTCATCTTTATATGTCTCTGTATGTATTAAAATGAATGGAACAGTCTATTATACTAGGACCAAATTATTTCAGGGCTCACATCAAAGACATATTGGTTTTCTAGGCTCTATTTTGGTTTGTCTATTATTAAATATTGGTACCTTCTCTTAAGAATCAGATGTTTTGGTTGTCTATTGGGGAGTTATGTATAAAAATTTCCTATCAGAAGTATAAGACAGGGCACCTACACATTTTATTCTACAACATCTTATTAGACTTTAAGAATTCTGATTCTTAAGTCTGATTCTTAAGTGAATATATATGAATTTTTTTCTGGTTTTGATACAAGGTGTTCCCCAAATGCCTGTGTTTCTATAGAACTATTCAGAGGTGAATGATTTAACCAGGAGAGCTGTACTCTACTCATCCCATCCTGTTTGAATGAACTGGGTGGTACCTGTAGGTAGGTGGGGCATGGCTGGCTAGAGAGGGTGGGTTCCTGAGGGTGTGTTGTATAACAGAGCAGCTTCCCTGTGGTTCCTTCCTCTCTTTTCCTCTCTCAGCTTCCTTCCCTGCCATGAGCTGAGCAGCTTTCCTCCTCTCTGACCTTTTCCCATGATGTGCTTGCTGCCTCATCTTGGACCCAGAGCAATGGAGTCTGCCATCTGTGAACTGAGACATCTGAAACTCTGAGCCTCAACCCTGACTCAAACAGAAATGTATGTGAGCAGTAGAATCTGAGAGGAACAAAGAATCCATTCATTCTTGAAAAAGAAAAATATAGTTACAAAATATAGTTATAAAGCTCCTGATTCTTGTAGAAAACTAGTTCTCATTTACCCACAAGGGAAAAATAGATGACTTAACATGTGAGAATCAACTCACAGAACTGAAGTAGCCAATGCATTAAAAAGCAGAAAAAGAAAGGTTTATTAAAACATGAATAGAACAACGTTAGACCATCTAACACAAGCATAGCCCAGTCATGCAATCAACACTAAAAGCCTCATTCATGGAAGGGATTCAGAAAAATTTAGCTTAGATGAATGAACAAATGAATGAGCTTGCTCCTGTTCTGCCAGAGGATGGAATCTGCAGAGTAATTTGTGGGGTGTGTATTTTGTTGCTTTGTCTGTTTGTTCACTTGCAGAATGGCAGTCCTTTAAGAAAGTCAGTTTCTTCTTTAGAAAAATGATTATAAAATAATATAATTTAATAATACTCCCTGGGTTATAACTGTCAAATGAGAGTATTCAGAAATTTGTAAATGATGTACAAAAATTAGGCTATTTTTATTTCACTTTATTTCCTTGAGAAAAATAAACCGTTGATGGGTTTCCCCAGCTGTCTCTCTCTCAATCTACTTGTAAAAAGCCCAAGGTGTGGGATGAAGCTAGGGGTAGAATGGAAAAGGGAGGTATGAGCTTTGCCCCACGAGAAGGAACTGGAGAGTCCTGGGTCACCTATCTCTGTGATGGGGACAGTCTCTCAGAGGGTTTGTCTGGAGAAGGTATGAGTGAGAGCAAGGAGTCTCCCAACTTCCTTCTGAAAGTCAAGCACTAAGTGGTTTATGTGAGACAGACTCTGGAGAGGCCCCAGGGGAAAAGATGAGAAACTTCAGTTGAAGAACAGTCATCACAATTTCAAAGTGTGAAAAGCACAAGCCACCAAGCATGGCTGCTTTACCTTCACTTGCATTCACAGCTCCCAATGTGTGAGAGACTAGAGGATTTTGTGGGGGTGGGGAGGCAGAAAACAAAGGGAACCAGAATTTCCTAGGTTAACTATTCATTATACGTGGGTGGTATTTTTAAAACATATCCAAGAATAACTATTGAAATGCAAATGTGTATTTGCACCATGAGGGAGATGTTGTTTAAAAATATATAGACAAATACCCAGAGCTGTAAATTGCCCCCTGGGCCAAGGGCAGATGTTGGGCAAGAGCACAAACATGTAGGGAGGACAGGAAGAAGAGAAGAACCAGTAATAAAAAGTCCAGAAAGAAGCAGAAAAAGGCCAGCATGGAGGTCCCTAGAGAGCTGATTAAAAATTCACAGCTGAGCCCAGCCTTTGTCACCATCCAGGAAAGAACTCTCAAGATTAAATGGTTGGAGCAGACAGACTAGTGAGGACTGAAGGCCACTTATCAGTAAAAGCGAAAGTGGTAAAGCTGATCCCTGCTGCTGTGGTATAAAATAATGCTGCACCTGCTGAGATAAGGGCCAGATAGTTCCTTGCCTTGCAATAAAAGCTGGATTGTAAATGACACAGCCATGGGGCAGAAGAGCAATAACGCTAGAGATGCAGCAGAGGACAGCCATGCGGAATGAGGTCACAGTTGCTGGGGAGATTTCCCACTCACCTGTTCTACCCACTGAATGAAGGTAAATGAAGCTGAAGACTTAACTATCAATGGGCCTGGACAAAAATGAGCAAAAGCCAAGTAATCACACCTCCTATCCGTTCATGGCTTCCTCCATTCCCAAGGTACTCAGGAATATAAAAACATCGAGAAAAGCTTATAAACTTAGACATAATCATCATTCTCAAACTCTTGCTATTTCTGGAAAGTTTACTATATAAAGGCAAAATGCTAAGGAAACTTGAGCATATGTAGGTTGGATGGAAAGAAGAGATACATCTAAGTTCACAATGCCATGCTTCCTAGAGATCCCTTTGTATGTGAGTCCATGTAAGTTAATAGGGAGTATCACAGAACCACATCTCACTTAGAAATCCAAGTTCAATGAAAGTTCAACATCAGTTTTCCTAATTGATTTGCTGAACCCCAAATGATGTGTAAGTGCTTACTGATGTACCCAATGCCACATTGGGTCTCGAGTTTAGAGCAGTAAGCAAAGATGGACAGAACATCAGCTATGGACAACTTATGGCAAAAGAGCATTCATTAGCCTCCCCAAAATGTCTTACCATGAAGTGCCCAGGCCTTTTATCCTTAATGAGATGAACAATGAGAGGCCATTAAATGTGGTTTTCTCAGAAGACAGTCAGAATCAATTTGTACTGCAGAAAGATGAATGTATTAGCTGTTTCCAAATGAGATGGCTGGGAGGGAAAATCAAGAATTTGAAAGGTTTGGAAACTGTTTCCTGAGAAAGCTGCATTAGCATAGTTATGAGGACAAAGAGATGTGGGTTAGAGGTGCTGTCAATGAGAATAAAGTAAACAAACAAAAAAAGATCTTTGCTTTAAGAACTGACAAGAGTAGTGAATAGTAAGGGACAGAGGATCAAAGAGGAAGGACATAGTGCAGATGCTGGGATTAGTTTGGAAAGTTCATGTGACAGAAAATGACTCCCTAATCTGGGTGTGGTGGTGCACTCCTGTAATTCCAGGAATTTGGGAGGCTGAGGCAGGAGGATCAAAAGTTTGAGACCAGTGTCAGCAATTTAGCAAGGCCTTAAGCAACTTAGTGAGAGCCTGTCTCAACATAAAAATAAAAATGGTTGGGGATGTGGCTCAGTGGTAAACCACCTGTAGGTTCAATCCTCGGTACCAAAAAAATAAAAAAATAAAAAAGACTCCCTAGTATTAATAACCTAATCATTCTAAAAACCAAGAAAATAGTAAATTCATCAAGTTTTCCTCAAACCAGTGATATATCTGATAAAATATGCCAGAATGTTCACAGATAAATGTCAAGGCATGGATGTCAAAGTGGGGCTTAGACTTTAATGGTACTTAACTTTAATTCATCAGTAAGATCATTAATGTCTACATATGCTGTATTAGAGCTGATGGTCTGTTTTACAATTGGTGGAAGATATCTTTATCAGTGTGATAGACACCTGGCTGTAGTTAAATACACACACTAAACTGGGAACCTGCACACATTCATTCTTTCATTCATTCAACAAGTTTTCTTGAACATCCTCTATGGGCTAGGCATTGTTCATAACCCTGTGGGGAAGAGAGAGAAGGTAACAATGTCTGTGATAAGAGTGAAAAACAAGACAAAACTGTGTATTGAGAATGCTACCAGGAAGCCAGGCAGGCTTTTCTGGGCTAGAGAAACTTGGGGAGAAGTCAAAACCAAGCTCAGTCTCAAGGGTTGAGCAGGAGGAGTCTGCCACACAAAGCTGCTGAGGACCTTTCCCAAGAGGGACTAACTAGTCATCAGCCATTAAATCCCACTGGATTGGGCCTGGGTTGTGGCTCAGTGGTAGAGCACTTGCCTAGCATATGTGAGGCCCTGGGTTTGATCCTCAGCACCACATAAAAATAAATAAATAAAGGTATTGTGTCCAACTAAAAAATAAATATTAAAAAAAAGAACCCACTGGATTGGCATTTCAATGTTGTAATTTGAAGCCAATCTTGCAAATCTTAAACTGAAACTTTCTTTTTAGTTTTTTTTTTTTCAGAAAAGGATAATTAATCTGGATAGTTCTGAAAAACAAAAACCATCTACAATTTAGCTTCTATTTTGTGCCAAGTATATTATCTTAATTCTCACCCTTAGGATATAGAGCCAATTCTACTTTAGTTACTTTCTACCATAAACACTGAATTAGTGAATACTAAATCATTGATCCTCGGGAAAGAGAGGATTAGGTTTCCAGGAGTCTCTGGTCAAGCAATCAATATACAACCTTGTTTTATGTGTGTTTTTATTTAAATACCTTATCTAATATACATTGCCAGTTCATTCATGTTGAACTTAAATGCCAACAGCCCTCTAAGTCATGACTGAATGAAGCTTGCCTAACACAGGCAGCCTCTCCAAAAGGCACATCACAGTTTTCTGGAAACTAGACTTCAAGCATGGGGGCTGTTTTAAGTAGCAAATGCATCAACAAAAGCACAAAAAATGTGGAAACCATGGCACTTAATAGACTGTGAAAGGGACAGCTGTTTATAATGTGAGAGCTGAAACAGTGGCCTTGTCAGCCTCAGCTAGGAATGCACACATCGGCAAAATCACATTTTCCACCCTCTGTGCATGAAAACAAATGGCAGCAAGAGGGTCCCGGGATACAAATACATTTTAGCAAGTAGGTAAATTTACAAATATGGAACCTGTGAGGAATAAGGTTTGTGGTTGTAGTTATTCTTACCATTATTTCTTAGGGAAATAGAGACTTCCAAGAGCTTACATAATTTACCTAAGGACATCCAGCTGGGAAGGCACTTTCTCAATAATTACTCAAATATAGTCTCATCTAAGGATTTTTTTTTTAAAGAGAGAGTGACAGAGGAGAAAGAGAGAGAGAATTTTTAATATTTATTTTTTAGCTTTTGGCGGACACAACATCTTTGTTTGTATGTGGTGCTGAGGATCGAACCCGGGCTGAACGCATGCCAGGCGAGCTCGCTACGGCTTGAGCTACATCCCCAGCCCTCATTTAAGGATTTTAATCTTAATTCATTATTCCAAATTGTGTGATAGAAGGATTAGGTACATAGGTTCTGGAATCTGAATGGCTGGGTTCTAATGCCAACTCTACTATTTACTAGCTGTTTAACCTTGAAATATCAGTTAACCCCTCCAAACTGATTATCTGACTGATAAAAGGAAGACAATAGCAATCACCACATAATTGAGTGAATCTGATGTTTAAATAAATAATGCTTGTAAATTGACCAGCACAGTTTTTAGTATATGAAAGTGTGCAGAGTCAATGTTAACTACTTAAATTCCCTCTTGTCCTCTCTGTAGCCTCCACACACTGAGGACCCACAGAATCAAACACAGAACCAGGAACACCGTATTGTATGTACTCCCAGACAATGTTATGACAAGGTATAGTCCAGAGGTGTGTTGATCGAACAATACATAGTTCCAGTTATGCAAGATGACTAAATCCAGAAGATCTAGTATATAGTATATAGTATACAAGGTATACTGGTTAAGAATACCATATCTAAACCTTAAATTTTGTTAAGAGAATAGGTCTTAAAATGTTGTATGCTATAGCATACATCTGTAATCCTAGCAACTTGGAAGGATAAGGCAGGAGGCTCGAAAGTTCAAGGCCAGCCTCAGCAACTTAGAGAGACTATCAATGGTTTAGTGAAAACTTGTCTCAAAATAAAATATAAAAAGTACTGGGTATGTAGCTTATGGTAAAGCATTTCTGGGTTCAACCCCCAGCATAAAAGAAGGGGTTGGGGTTGTAGCTCAGTGGTAGAGCACTTGCCTAGCACATGTGATGCACTGAGTTCCATCTGCAGCACCACAGGAAAATAAATAAATAAAATAAAGGTATTATGTTCATCTACAACTATTTAAAAAGCAAAAGAGAAAAGAAGGAGAGAAGTGAGGAAGAAAAGGGGAAAAACTTGTAGAGGTTTTGATTAAATTTATGGCATTGCCTTTGGGAACAGTTTCACAGATGTATATTTATCCTTACATCAAAATGTATACATAAAATATGTGCATGTAACTTCTTATATATTAATCATACATCAATAAAAATAATATTGAATGGTAGGTTACAATTGTACTGTTTGGGTAGTATAATTTCTTTTTTTTTTAAAAAAGAAAATTGCTATGGGTCAATTCTATAAAAATAATCTAAACACATTTCACTTTATTTATGTGAACAGTTGTTTTGTAAAGACACAATAAATATTTAATAAATTTGGAAATAAAAATATTTTTAAAGATTTTAAAACACATTTTTTAAGAGAAGTAACTGAGGCTCATGTAAATTTAATACCTTTATGAGTTTCTCTAAGGAATTAAGAGAAAATTCCAAATTTGAATTTAACACTTTAACACCAGCAGGTATACTCTTAATGGCCCCTCCACCCCAACTGCTCTTGGGTTCATCATTGCAGGTCCTGTATTTAACAGTGATGATATACATAGTAGTATAAAATGCAGTCCTCTTTTCACCTTGTACCATTATATATAGTTTCAGATGAATCAGAACCCTCTTATTAAAACTGCAGTTATTTGAGCAACTAATGTACTATTCACAATTTTTATGTCTAATTTATAAACAAAGCTCATCTTCAAATCTTGTATCCTTTAAAATACACTAAGAATATCCATATTTGTCTTAGATTTCTTATTGAAATATATTGTTTCCATAACTTTCTCAAGATTGTCATGTCATAGACATCAAAACTTTCAAGAGGCATTAAAGAAAGTCTCCTAAATTGAATGGTTAATTTTATGTGTCAATCTGGCTACGCTATGGAGCCCAGTTGTTTCACAAACACTAATCTAGATATTGCTCTAAAGGGGTGTGTGTATGTGAGTGACATTTACAATCAGTTGTCTTTAAGCAGAGACAAAACATAGGAGGCTCTCATCTAATCAGCTGAAGATCTTGAGAGCAAAGACTGAGATTTTCAGAGGAAGAAGAAATTATGTTTCAAAACTGCAATATAAAAATCCTTTTTGAGTTTTCTCACATCATGCCGGCCTGTCCTAAAATCCCAGACTTGCCAGCCTCATAGTCTCATGAGCCAAATTCTTAAAATAAATCTCTTGGGACCTCTCTCCATATACACACATACACACACATACATTGAGTATCTTTTATCTGAAGTATCTGTTTGATTATAGGGTTCCCCCCAAAAAAAAATCTTCTGTGTTGATAAAGAAATATCCATTCAGGTGAAATGATAGGATTGTGAGAGCTGTAACCTAATAAGTCCATTCTACTTTGGATGGGCTGTAGGCAGTTGGGGTATATCTGGAGGAGGTTGGTCACTGAGAGATACTCCCTGAAGGGTTGGTTCCTCTTCCATGTAGCACCTCTCTCTCTCTCTCTCTCTCTCTCTCTCTCTCTCTCTCTCTCTCTCTCTCCTTCCTGGCTGCCATTAGGTGAGCTGCTTTCCTCTGCCATATCCTTCAGCCATGATGCTCAGCCTCACCTCAGGCCACAGCAATGGAGGTGGCTGACATAGGACTGAAAGCTTCAGCCTAAAATAAACTTTTCCTCTTCTAAGTTGTCCTTTGCAGGTATTTTGGTCCTAGCAACAAAAAGCTGACTAATAAAGGTTTTTTTGTTTTTTTGGTTTTTTTTTGTAATCCTGACATTGATTTTATTGGTTGAGTATCCCGAATATGAAGATCCAATATCTGAAATGCTCCATTTTGAGAGCAAAGACTGAGATTCTCAAAGGAAGAAGGAATTATGTTTCAAACCTGCAATATAGAAAATTTTTGAGAGCCATGTTTGCACTCGAAAAGTTTTGGATTTTGGAGCATTTTGGACTTCTGACTTTCAGATTAAGGATACACCATCTAACCCACACACACCCCATGTGTGTGTGTGTGTGTGTGTGTGTGTGTGTGTGTGTGTGTGTGTCCTAGTAGTTTTAATTCCCTAGAAAAACCCGGCTAAACAGTGACCAACCATTCTGGTTTGCTCAGGACAGAGAAGTTCTGCAGAATATGCTAAGACCAAGATAGTGCTGAGCTAATCAAGACAAGTTGGTCACACTATATTAAAGTAGTTCTTTGTGCAACAAATTTCCTGGTGAAAGGTAACACAATGAGTGTTGCAAAGATTTTCATCATTCTTCCAAGTATTTATGGCACAAGTTATCCAGCCAATCAGAAGTGAAAGAAAACAACCTGGCAATGCACTGTAGAGAGAGCAAGAGAGAAAGAATTACATAGAGAATCTAAGGCTTAGGGAAATTTAGATAATTAAAACTAAGTACTTATCTCAAGTAAGAGATAATTAAATTAAGAATATTGCAATGAGATAAGGGCAAATCCAGGGTTTTGCTCTGATACCTAAGCTCATTTTCTTATATATAAAGCATACATTAAATCATGAACACTCATTTTTATAAAGCAGCAAATCAGAGGAGCTAATTTCCAATTTAAATATGGAGTCTAAATGTAAGGACAACCCTAATCAGATGGGCTTGGTCAAGGAGGTATTAAGTATTCAACTCAACATATAGTTAATAATATGTAACACTGAATTAAAGGATTACATAAATGAATTGAATTTTGAGCCAGATTTTGAAAACTCAAAGAATAAAAATTAGAGGGGAGAATGAAGAAAAGTATTTCAGGAACTAAATTATTTATTCATGCATTAAGCAACTTACCTTCACAGCTGCTATGTCCCTCTAACTCTTTATGCCATAGAATCTACACCTCAAGAGGGGCTATTACTGGCAAACAGATTAGACAAATGTATTGAATTCATGGAAAAATGAAAATGGAAATGGAAATTGATGGAGTGGATTGGTAGATGCTCTTGAATTTTGGACTGAGGAATTCAAAGATCGAATGTGAGTCTCTGGAGAATCACTATAGATTCTTGGACAAGTATCAAGTGAAAAGCCACCATTGGCTATTCTAGTTCTGCTTCTGTGTGTGGAAAGAGACAAGGGCCACATAGCAGTAAGAGTTTTAAACCAGCATGAATATGAGTATGTCCTGCCATTGAAGAGTAAGATAATAGTAATATCTACAGAAACAAAAGAAGGCCTTTCCATATTTTAACAGGATTTAAAAAAAAATACCCACACTGACTTTGATCGGGGCTTGGCTACACATTTGGATATTATTCTCAGATAAAGAAATACCATAAAACACCTGTGTTAGGTAATAAAATCCAACAACATCTTCATTATATCAGGTCCTAATCTATATTTATCAATATTTAGTAGTTTTTCTACTATGGCTTAGTAAATAGATACAAATAGCCCCACCTCTCTGTAGAACTAGAGATAAGTACTTTTACATAACATCACTATTATGATGCTACCTATATCACATTTACAGTCCTGTAATCAAACCAATAATAATACTTTGTACTTATGAACTGCCTCACACTAAAAATCTCAAGTGTTTTATAGACCATAAATTCTCCCAACACCCTTCACGAGATAAAGAATAATTATGCTAGCCCCACCTCTCTGTAGAACTAGAGATAAGTACTTTTACATAACATCACTATTATGATGCTACCTATATCACATTTACAGTCCTGTAATCAAACCAATAATAATACTTTGTACTTATGAACTGCCTCACACTAAAAATCTCAAGTGTTTTATAGACCATAAATTCTCCCAACACCCTTCACGAGATAAAGAATAATTATGCTCTCCAATTAATAGGTAAACTAGAAACTAGCATAGCTGAAGGACTTGTCCAAGGCCACTGAGGTAAGACAGAGTCCACTTGTTCTGCAAACTTAGGCAGGGCTGACCCTGGACAAAATAGTAAAGTAAGCAATTCTTGATACTGGGTACCATTTCTCCTTCCCCTTTCTTTCTCTGCCCACTTTGGCAACACTCCTAAGTTTCCCTTAAGGTGTTAACTGATACCAGTTGATAATGCTCAAGGTGTTAGCCTTCCCAGGGATATCTACATTTTATTAGGGGGCTCTTGAAGCCTGGCAGAATGTCAAGAGTCAAAGAAAGAAGCTCTTTGAGTTGCTGATGAAAAGACTGCTCCCATCTCATAACTCACCAAGTACACTCTGCACTCTGCCTCCCGGGAGACCATCCCCAGGGAGAAAGTTCCTCTCCTACTATGTCAGTCAGAACACTGAGGTTTTGCTTAGTTTAAGGACAGAGGTGGAAAGAAAGGATTCACCTTTGTGCCCAGAACTTTCTGATAACAGGCCAGGACTGTTTCTATCAGAGCCATCTTCATATTAGGAGGCAAGGTCCCTAACATTTTGTGCCTCCATTATTTGAGCCCATTAGTGTTTGTAAGGGAGCTGTGTTCCCAACATTTGCTGGGAATACAATCCAAACACTGCCACCAGGTGGGATTTCTTTCACCTAGCAGGACAGATATTTTCTACAGCTTTTCAGAGGAGATCAACAACATTGAAAATCTCTTCCTACCTGAGTGGGGAGAAACTGAAAGATTTGAAGCCATCAGGAAGATGCCTGGCTGCAAACTGCTCTTTGTTGGTACTTGTATCTGATTTCCTGAATTAATTTCAATTAGCAAGTCTATGTATGATTCAAGGGAAGCGTAGGAAGTCAGGGCTTGAGGTGTGCTACAGATCACTTTCCTGTCTTTTATGACATGAGTCACTCAAGAGATTTCAAGAAGACAATCACACTTGCATCGTGAACAAGCGCTGAATTTAGGAAGAAAAATACTGAAAACATTTTGTAACCCACAATTTCATCACTAAAAGAAAAGCGCTGCTGCCTTTTTGTTAAAAGGAAAATAAATTTCTGCTCTCAACATGATAGAGTAGGGCCAGGTTAATTTACAATTAAAAGGGTAAGGGGACTCTCTTCATCTTCCTGTCATCTTAGGTGACAGAATTAGGGTCTCACTAACTGCATCTCACTCTTTAAAGCGTATTTACAGATTACCTACTGTAGGCAAAGAGCTCTTTGGGCCCATGCATGACTCTTGCTCTTAAGAAGCTGTGCTCCACATAGAGATGTAAATGTTCTCAAATGCCTATTTGTATTGTCATTTTCCTGTTGCGTGTTGGTACATCAAATCCTAATGGTCTGGAGTCATGTAGAAAGGCTTCGTGATCAAATGAAATCTGAAGTTTACTGATCTGGAAAAGATTAACATGTTGGTTTGGGTTTGTGTCATATTACCAAGAAACTTGCTCTAGAGTGTTTTAAGACAAGGACAACTTCCATAGGACAGCAAGATGTTCCTTGGGGTTATTCTTTGTCAATGCCTCAGAACTCAAAAGTACACACTGAACTCGCTATACGGGTAAACATCAATCTCTTTCTATTTGCACTTCTTTCAAAATATGCAATTCAATTAAAAAAATATTGCATACTTAGTGTAAATTTGGGATTACAAAAGCAAAGAAGCCATAACCCTGAATCTTGCCTACTTCAGGGTCTGTTAGCTTCCATTCCATTTTAATTCCTGTCTGATCAAATCCTACTCAGCTCCCCCAACACTATCCAGACACTGCAGCTCTGTTTACAGCTCAGCAATAGTTACCAGGATTGACAACATGGATACTTGAAATATTTATGTAGCATTTATGCAATCACTCTTCATTGCCCAGTAAAAGAACTGGTTTGCAGGACTGGCTCCTTGCCAGAGTAATCTTGATCTTAATTTTATAAGGCAAGAATTAACCCCAGAGTTCAAAAATTGAAAAACAGGGTGGAGGAGTTGTTGGTAGGTGATCATTTGTGGTCAAAGAAAGCTGTTTGCTTTTCCATGGGCAGATATCCAGGGGCAGTTTAAAACGACTTCCCTCAAGGAAGAAAAGCTAGAAAAACACCTGGAAAACCTGAAGCAAAAGTAAAGAATAAAATTAGTCCCTAGTGGTGATATTTATCATTTCTACACTCTCATCTGTCTGTATTTTTAAAGCATTCTTCACCATGCCTAACCAACTTTAATTGATCCTGTTAAGGCTTTACATGGGTCATCTGATTTCCAGCTCCACCTGAAAATTTGCAGGGTGAAAAGGCAGATGCTTGCAATGATGCAATGAATCCCTTCTGATAAATGGATCTCTGAGTGGCCAAGGTGACAAATGAGATCCACCTCCCTCAAGGGACTTTCAGCTCCAGGCAGTGGAGGGTCAGTAACTTCTCTCCACAGCCCCAATGCCTATGACCTTCATTTAGATTTGTGTTTGATAGGAAAAAAGAGGGACAGGAAAAGAAAATGTTACAAGTTTAGGAGAGACACAGAGTGGACCTGAAATCAGGAAGAGGGAGAAGTTAAAAAGGAGGCTGTGTACTTCAGCGTTACCAACTCTTCCTTACCTGTGGGTCTTCCCTGCATGATAACTCAGGGAATGAACACAGAAATATAACGGAAGTGTTCATTAAATTGTGTGAGGCACAATTGCCAGAACATGAAATATTTAAGTGTTATGCTCTTAGAAATTCAATTCAGGAAATAATCATCAAAGGGATCAGATGGAAGAAGGTGGGCTTTAAGAAGAAAAGACTTTTTCAAAGTAGTAACTTTTCCCAAATGGCAAGAATCAGATTCTAAACTGGGCTCAGTGGCATATAATCCTAATGACTATGGAGGCTGAGGCAGGAAGATGGCAAGTTCAAGGCCAGCACTGGCAACTTAGTGAGATCTTGCCTTAAATGAAAAATAGAAAGGGCTGGGCCTGTAGCTTGGTGGTAAAGCACTCTGGGTTTGATCCCCAGCACTACAAAAAGAATACATAAATTTTAAAAAGTCAGACTTAAATAACTGCTGTGTACAGCAATGGCTGATAAGACCCAATGAGAATAATCTGGAAATTTGATAGTAAAAAGAAGGTCTTTTGAAGGCCAGAGTATTTAAACACAACTGCCAAGAAAAAAATGGCACCTGTAAGAACTAAAGGAGGAAAACTGACTTGGATGGTGAGAAGAGCTCCACAGAGCAGAGACTGTCAGCTTCACGAGGGAAAGAACACGAAGAGCACCTGAGGAGCCCCTCCAAGTCTCAACCAATTAATGAGTGAACAGACAGTGAGAGGAAAACTGTCAAGATGAGCTGTCCTGATGAGCATGGGGCTGGGAAGGCTGAGGCAGGAGGATCTGGAGTTCAAAGCCAGCCTCAACAAAAGCAGGTGCTAAGCAACTCAGTGAGACCCTGTCTCTAAATAAAATACAAAATAGGGCTAGTGCTGTGGCTCAGTGGTCAAGTGCCCCTGAGTTCAATCCCTGGTATCAAATAAAAGATGAGCTGAACACCCGTCACATGCTGTGATTCAAGTATGACTCCAGGCATTCCACAAAGGGAAAAAGATATATATATATATATATATATATATATATATATATATATATATATATATATATAATTTAGAAATAAAATATCACACACAAACACACACATTATTTGTAGAGGGAGCAGAGTGGTAAATTCTCATAGCACCATTATCAGTAGAAAATTTTAGTAAAAGTGGAATTAATTAATGCATGACCAGATATGTTAATTAGTCATAAAAACTTAGTGTTCGAACTGTTCTGATTTGTTAATTATGAAAATATAAAATAGCATACAAAGACCATAATATAATAGCATATACTCCACTCATTAAATAATTTATTTTTAATTGCAGAGAAAAAAATCAAAATACTGCATGATTATAAAGATATAATCAACAAAGAATTATTCTACACTCAAGGCAGAGAAAAAAGAGGGAGTGGAAGCTATATCCTAAGATGCTAATTGTGGTTTTGTTTGAGTCTTGTGACTATGGGTGATACAAAAATATATAAAACACAGTTTCTGCCCTCAAGGAACTGACTAATTCTTATACCTTATTATATTTGTTTAGTCATCATTAATTTTCATATCGTTAAAATTTTAAGGAACATCTTTGTTGAAAAACAGTTGAAGCAAATTTGTAAAAACAGGAAATAAGAAAATGCTGAATCAATTTATTTTATTCCATAGGATTCTGAATATATATTTTTGATTTTATTTATATAGAGAAATGGGATTTGGGACCGGAGATATCTGAAATAACACCCCTTTAGCTCATCACTATTCAATTGGATTCAGCTCAGCAAATATTTATTAAGTAGGCAATGATATATAAGGAAATTTGGGGAAGGCAGTGAGAGGAAAAGTTGAACAACAATAGTTGTCTTGAGGGTCTTTGCATCAGAACAGAAATAAATTAATGTAGTGATACTTCTGCCTCTCCCAAACCTCAGCCTATGCTTCAGATTTTTGTCCTATTTTACTTCATGGATCAGAGGGCAAATAGCACCAAACCTTTGGCTAAAACCCTCTGAGCAGATTGTTCTTCCCAACTGCTATTCCTGTTTCTGGAACATTTCTCTTCCAGACCT
Organism: Urocitellus parryii; assembly: GCF_045843805.1. Lineage (NCBI taxonomy): Eukaryota > Metazoa > Chordata > Mammalia > Rodentia > Sciuridae > Urocitellus > Urocitellus parryii. The sequence continues at coordinate 3,520,382 of NW_027554068.1, forward strand.
TCTTATGTCTGTCTTTCAAATCATGGGACTAGGAATCATTCAAAGAAAGGACAGAGGAAAAGTGTCTGGGGAAGAAGAATCAGAGAGGGCTGGCCACTCCTCCCCAGGTGGCTATTTTCCTATTGCTGCTAAGCCTGAGGGAGCTGGGGTTTATTAAGGCAGCAGTTAGCTCTTTATAAAAGTAAACAAAAACAACATATAACAGAATCTCTTAAGTAATATAAGTAATAAATGCTGCAATGTAATAAAGGATTAAGCATTCATAATCCATTGGACCTATGAAGAATCACTTATGGAAAAGGTAGCATTTGCAGATGAGTATTAAGGAGGATAAACCAGGCAAAGAAAAAATGGTAGTGAAGGAAAACAGACCATGTAGTATGGCTGGAACATTGCAATATAAGGGAAAAGAGAGCTGGACACCAAAATATTACCTTGAGGCAAGTATGAAAGGATACAGGTATTGAACTGAGGTCTTGTTTTGATTTTTTTTTAATTTAGTTAGTAATGAATGGCTACTTGTCTTTTTTGGGGGAAAAGTTTATAGCAGGAATGGACAAAGTTCTAGGAGAATAAATTTAGCAACTCCATACATGACTACTATGGTAGACAGGATTCTAAAAGGACTCCTGCTAACCCAGAATCTTGTACAATCCCCTCCATTCTGAGTGTGGGAAAAAGCTGAAGGAATGAGTGGATATCACTGGAGTGATTAGCTTTACATTGTCTAGCAAAGCCTACTTAAAAAAAATAAAAAAGGAAAGTTTTCCTTCATGAGCCTAACCTTAGGTAAGGTTTTTAAAAGGACTGGGGCTCTTTCTGGAGAAAGAGATAGAAATTATTACATTCAATGTGCAAGACATTCTTCATTGCTACTTGAAGATGGAAGGGATCACATGGCAGAAATGATAGGTGGTTTCTAGTAGCCAATAACAGGCCTCAGCTAGCAGCCACCAAGAAAATGAGACCTCAGGTCTAGGACTCTAAGGAACCGCTAAAACTGAAATGAGTTTGGAAGAGGATTTCTACCCAGAGCCTTTGGATAAGACCACTGTTTTGCCAACTACTTGGCTATGAGCCAAGAACTCAGTTGAGCCCACCTGGATGGTTGACCTGCAAGACTGTGGAAAAACACATGGGTGTTGTTGTAGGCCTCTAAGATTGTGGTGACTTGTTATGTGGCAACAGAAATCAAATATAGTTGGTGGGGGAGGAACTAGAAGCCACTTAGATTATGAAACTAACCTAGATTAAAACAAATTAGTACCTCAATAAAAAAAAAGTTACCATAAAAATAAAGAGGTCAGAAGGGAAAAATACCAAAGAAACATCCTTTGTGTGACAGCAATGGTTCCAGATGGAGGCCAGAGGAAAGAGGGTGAATATGAGTCTAAGACAGGAACCTGGAGGGCTGAAAGGATAATGGTGTCATTTATAAAAGCTTGGAAACCCAGAATAAGACTGGGAAGTAGGGATAATCAGTTTTATTTCAAATGCTCTGAATTTATGATATCAACAGCATATCCACAAACTCATCAAAATGAAGGAGCTGCAATACTGTAAAGAAGTTAAAGTTAGAAATGTCATTTGTCACTGGGCACGGTGGCAAATGACAACAATCCCAGTGACTCAGGAGGCTGAGGCAGGAGGATCATGAGTTCAAAGCCAGCCTCAGCAACTTAGTGAGGCACTTAGCAATTCAGTGAGACCCTGTCTCTAAAAATAGTACAAAAAAGGGCTAGGGATGTGGCTCAGTGGTTAAGTGCCCCTAGGCTCAGTCCCCAGTACCAAAGAAAGAAAGGACAATTGTCACATTCCTGATAACCAAATCGAAGCACATGGCTCAAGTGAATTAACTGAAAAAATATGTGAAAAGAAAGATTGTAGAAATTTGAAGAGGATCCCCAAAGAAAGACGATGCCCACTTCTGTGGATAATACCCTTCCTCTGTGTGGAATATCTGATCTGCAACAGTCTCGGGAAATCACCTGCTTAAAACTATTACCCCTCAGTTCAAGTATTATCTCTTCCATACAGCTTCCCTGCTCTGATTAGCAGACAAAATTGCTCAGCCAGATAAAATTATATTAAGATTTCTTAAGTTAATTAAGAAGATGTTCCTATATCCCCAGTAGGCTTAAGTTCAGAGGAAGGGATCAAATGATTCCACCTCTACATTCTCAATACTAAATTAAATGTCAAGAGCACAATAGTTACTAAATATTTATTGAATGAATGAAACAAACACAGCAGTAGTGAAATAGATAAGAAGGAACCAGAGCACCCACAACTACTAATTCAGGCTTACATGAATATTCAATAGTAATTAAAGGAAAGCTGTTCTTGGCATTTCTATAAGTTTTTTTTAAAAAATATTTTTATTGGCAAGTTATAATTATATATAACAGTAGGTTTCATTGTGTTATATTAGCACCTGTACATAAGTAGAATTTGGTCTCATTTATGAGAAGATTTTAGACAATGAATGTAAATCATGGAAATAAAGATACAGAGTATTCACAGAAACATATACACAGAAGATTTCGCTGACAAAAGTAGAGGTTGACTTAACAGAATCCAGTAAAATCCTAAATTTGTGTTTGCTGTTGTTTTCAACTCATGTCTGTCTAATTTTTCTTGTGTTTAGGAAAAGAGAGTGAGGTATGTCCTATGGTTTAATAGCTGTCTGTAACAGTAGCACTAATATAAAATAGGAAAGTTCTATTATTAAAACATTAAAGCAACTTTAATTCATTAATCAGATGTCTTGGAGAAATTAGATACAAGACACTTGTACTACTAATACCTTAATCTTACTCTTTCTGAAAAGCTGCACTTTTCAGGGGTCCTGAGCATCAAAAAAATCTGATGTTCAGCCAGAATTTTGAATCCTATGATTTATTTACTCATTCATTGATTGCTTTAGGGAGGAGGGTTCTAAGTATTCCAGCATTCGGAAACCATTTAATCCATCCAGATCTAAGACTCTGTGTGTTTCTCTCTTAAAGTATCTTAACTGGCATCTCCAGGTGTTCTGACAGAATAGAGACTGGATTTTTTATTTTGGTGTTTTTTAATTTTTTTCTAGTTCAATTTGCTTTCAATTCAATTCCCCAAAAGGCCACTCAGACAGCTGTGAATGGGTAGGTTTATTCGTCATTGCTGGTCATTGCTGGTCATGCTGCTGCTGGCTTCATCCATTTCAACCATTGCTCCATCTTCCTGGGTGTATTAGTTGCAAATGTGCCATTTTAGGTTTAGGATTTGGCTCCTAAATGCAATCTTCAGTTAACTGGTTTCCACATCCAGACTCTTTATACCATCTTGCAGTTATAGCTGAGAGTCCTGCTAGAGATTATTCTACATGCTTAACATCACCTCATTACTTTGCTTATTCTGAATGTAATGACTGGTCACTATTTATTTTAAAAACTAATAAGTATTCCTCTTTTTTCTAATTAAAAAAGCTGAACAAATAAATAAGACTTTGTCCCTACTCCAAGGACCTCACATTCCAAGGTATGAAGAGATACCCCAGTCAATAACTGGAAAACAATGTGCTATATTTTTTTAAAAGGAGTGATACCAAACTTCTCTGGAATCATGGAGGAATGAAGATCTTATTCTGCCAGGAAAAAAAAGAAAAAACTGGGAATGACTTCCCAGAGGAAATATATTTTATGAATGAGTAGGCATTGAGAGTGAGAAAAGAAGGCTATTATAGAAAGCAGTAATAACAGTAAATGAGCATAAATGTTCCAAATGTTATAAATGTGTAGTCCTGATTTCCTTACTAACAGAGTCATTTTTAATACACTGCCTAAACTTCAAAGACATATCTATAAAATGGGAATTATATGACTATATTTGGGAACTTAAGGAATGATGGTATCACTTACTGTAATAGAATATAAAGCAGGAAGATTGGGTTTGAGGATAATAGTAATGGCCTTAGTTTTCAATATTTCAGCTTAAAGGTTTTGAAGACTGGAAGAGGTGAGACTGAGGATAAGGAATAACAAATTGTGAACATAGGATATATTTAAAATTGTGGCAGTGGATTTAAAATCTGCCAATGAAGATTGTGATGACTGAAAACAGGCCCAAGTGTAGTTCATGGATTAACAAAAAACTCATGCCTGGGAGCTAGCTTGAACTACAGAATCACTGGCTCCACCTCAGGGCTGTTGAATTAGAAACTGAATGTTAACATCAACCCACTGATTTGTATGCAGTAAAACAGTAAGCACTGCTCTAGAGAACACCAAATCTTAAGGGCCAATTAAAGAAGAAGGGGTCAGCATACAAGACAGAGATGTAGCTAAGCAATGGGCTGCATAGTAGATGGTATTTTTAGACATCCTGGCAAGAAGAGCCAAGAAAATCCTTCCCGGAGTTACTTTCCCTTTTTAAGAGAAAAATAGTAATGTTCTTAAATACTGGTCTTTTCTCCTCGTCCACTCGAATCATGTTTATTGTGCTTCTGACACCTTCTATTATCATTACCACAGCTCATTATTTTATTAGAAATTTTGCTGCTCTCTTCACACTGGAAATGATAATGTTTCTGTGGCACCAGAAGCAACTTTGTGTTCAATCACATACACACATTAAGGAGTAGATTATCATTTATTATGCACTAAAATGTTCTTGGCAACATACTAAGTGACAAAACATTTGCTTTTGTCAGAGTTCTATTAGGTGAACCCAATTTGAACCACAGAGAGATATGACACTTTTCTTTATTTTAATTTGTATCGCAAGGTCAGGAACATGACAGTGACTCTATTTTGCACATTATTTTCTCTATCATTGTAATGATGTTAATGGAATTCTTTTAACTAAACTGTTTTTATCAGGTCTACAACCTATTTATTGAATATTAAGAAGAAAGTTCATGTTAATATTTAATCTACTAAAGGTTCATCTCAATATTAAAGATGATTTTCTGAAGAAAATTATTATTTAGAGGAGTTGAAATGATGATTTTATATATATATATATATATATATATATATATATATATATATATATATATTGTTTAGACCTAATCCAAGGAGAAATTGGAACAAATAAAATTTAACAATAGGTCTATATGAGTTCCAATTATATATCCTAGAAATACTTTTTATTAAGACCATAAGTTGCATTTGGCAGAAAAAGTGTAGAGGTGACTGGAGACCTACAGTTTACATTTAAAATATGTATATAAAAAAGAATCTTATGAGGAATTATTTTAAAGTTTAATCCAATGCTCTCATTCATGTTAGTGTAAATTACAGCATAATATTCCCATTGATGGCTAGCTCCATCACAAGTAATTTCAAACAATCAGCATAATTTCTCTGTGTGCATTGAAGACTCAAGTAAGTGATACAGATTACCTATCAAGTAGTTGCCCATACAAGAATTCTTTGAAATAAGAAATGAATAAATTAAAAACTAAATAAGGTATTGCTTTCCATACCAAAATTAAACTAAAATTTATATTCAGAAAGGTAGCATAAATGGGAAAGTTTTTGATTCTTTGGTTCATTTTACAGAGATAAATAGATAGATTTTACTAACCCTGGGGAACCAAGGTCTTATTTTTATGCATTCAGTCACTACAATGTGCCATTCTACATCAAAAATAAAAATAGTTCTATGGGAGATTTGTATTTATTTAGATGTTTTCTTGATTATTATTTTATTCTGTTATTAAAGGATAATAAGTTTTTAAAAATAGTAAAAATTAAGCAGATTCTTTTTTTCTTGGTAGCAGGGAATGAACTCAGGGGTGCTCGACCACTGAGCCACATCCCCAGGCCTATTTTGTAATTTATTTAGAGACAGGGTCTCTCTGAGTTATTTAGAGACTTATGCTGGCTTTGAACCTGTGATCCTCCTGTTTCAGCCTCGCTAGCTGCTGGGAATTACAGGCATGTGCCACTGTGCCCAATTTAAGCAGACTTTTTGAAGTCTATAATAGGGATAGAAATGAGACTAAATCTATATTTCTTCATGCTAAAGATTTTCTTCCAAACTTTCAAAGTACTATTTACTAGATTCTTGGTTTTGATTAAGTTGATATTATATAGATTTATTCTTAGGTACCTTATATAGGAATAATAAAACAACTACTTTTTCACTTGCATATCCACCACAATGAATATCTTTGGTTACATTATAGATCCAGATTAGGATAAAACACTGAGTAAAGTACCTATTTGAGAAAATCTGGCAATAGTGCTAAGAATCCTTTGTCACTTCCTCCTAACAGACTAATGAAAGAACTATAAAAAATGTCAAATATTATACACACACAGACACCCGTATACACCCATCTAAAAACACACCACATACACACACGTACCTTGCATTAGGCAGATACATGGTAGGGTGCAATGGATTTTTGCACATGGTTTAATATGATTTATTTTGATAATAGAATATTTCTTACATATAGTAATATGAATGAAGCTGCCAGACTTTCTATTAGAGAAGCAAGTCCAACATGTTAATATGGAAACAAATACTGGTAAAGAAGCAATATTTGAGGGATGAATTCTATTAGAGTAATAAATGACTTAATCTTTCATAATCCATCACTAGTAAAGAAGGTAAAGAAGGCTTCTATAATTAATATGGGTTCTGGTTGTGGATTTACAAATGACTAACTAAAGTTATAGAAAGCTCAGTTAGTTTGTGCCAACCTCTAAGCAGCCCAAGTCAAAAGACTGAAGCTATAAATTTGTTATATTGGTATACACTATTTTATCTTGTACATGTACCTCTAATCTCAGAGCTTTAAGACTTCTTAATATTTCCAATATCTTATGGTTTCCTCTGGTGTTCCAGTGGGGATTTCCTTCCTCAACAGCACAAGGACTGGAAACTTCTTTCTGGTTGCTCAAGCTTATCAATCACATCCAATCAACAAATATCTGGACCTAAATATCACACCCCCCCAAAATCAAACTTTATCATAATGTGAATGTCATTCTTAAAGAATTTACATTTATATTTCTTATGTTATTTCCTTTGGATATTAAAATGGTATTTCCTCAGACATAAATGCCCTCACCAAAATTCTGAGACTTTCAACATTCCTTAAACTATACTGGAAGACTAGCATCTATAATAGTTATATAGGAATATACTCATCTTGTGTGAATGATGTATCTAGAAAATTATATATTATTTGCACAATAACCTCCACCTCCATTTTTTTGAGAGAGAGAGAGAGAATTTTTTAATATTTATTTTTTAGTTATTGGCAGACACAACATCTTTGTTTTTTTGTATGTGGTGCTGAGGATCGAACCCAGGACACATGTATGCCAGGCGAGCGAGCTACCGCTTGAGCCACATCCCCAGCCCCCACCTCTATTTATACCTATTTATTATCAAGGGTAGAATTTCATCAATTCTTCCTGTTATTTAGGCAAGAAAAATCCCAAGTAAGCATTGGAGTTTTATTGAAGCATTTCCCTGAGTTGAAATTAGAGGTTTTAATCCATAATAACTATGTTGCCATATTTGGGGTCATTTTTCAATGCAGACTCACCACCACAAGCAATATATTCCAATGAAAACTTTTAAGATCACATATGAATATTATATGAATAAATCACAGATCAAATCTGAATGTCTAAATGGTGACTATTTTCAGTATTTCTTTTCCATTAAAGATATGCACAAATAAAAGTGTTCTCATTCTATATTACAGATCAAGGCTCAGAAAACTTTTTGTTTCACATTGAGGTCATTATGACAAAGTCATTCTAAAAATAAAAGTATAGTCATTGCTGTTTTCTTCTATGTTTTCCACTGTTCCCTCTAGGCAATATTTAAGTTCTAGTTATAATAATTGTATGTAGAGAATGCATTTCCAGACAAAAATCTTAACTCCAATTATCTATTTATTTATCAAATGCATACATATACTCACATATATGGAGAAGTGAGGGATTACAGTGCATAATAATCCAAAAGACAACCTAAAAAGTGCAATTTTATGTATTTAAAAGTATCCTTGTGGGGATAAACATTATCCTTCTGTGTTTTTTATGTGACATCAGGAATATAGCTATTTAATCCTTAGTCTATATTTCCCAAGGAAGCTATTCTGCCTAACAAAAGACAGGTCAAAGGAACATTTCAGATCATCTGTTCTTAACAAAGTCTCTCTTCAAAGGACTAACAGTATATATTTTACTGCCATTATAGTCCATATGCTCTTTAATAACTAAGAGTTCTATGGAATAGAAGGTTTTAAACCTCCAAATACCTGTTTTACAATAATTTCTGCATAATTTTGAGATTTCATTATATATATATCCTTTTGGCATTTTTACTTTGGCTAGACAATTTAAGGTCTAATCCTTGAGGCAAGAAATAGAAAGTATGTCTTTTTTTTTCTTTTTTCACTAAGGTTTAAAGCTTTTGTAAAATGGCCTGACTCTCCTTGATAGTCTTTGGCACAAATCTCCTCCTGCCCTCACCAGGCTAAGAAATTTTCCTAGAATTCTGTTTACAGATATGTAATACATTTTTCTTTATTCTCAGCAATAGTAATTTTACTTTGATCTCATAGCCACCAAACCATTAACCATAGGAAGCTCATAAGCTAGGTTCAAGGCAGGCAACATCTGTGATTTCCAGGAGAAGGTCATAACCCAGAATTTTTTTCTTTTAAATAACTATTACAATGAGGAACGGGGTACAGCCATAAAAGAAATAGTTATAATTTATGCCTGACTTACTTCAGCAGAATATAGTTTATTTATAAACTGCTTATGGCAAACTCTGTGTGCCCCTGTTCTATGCATGTGCTGCACTGTCTCCTGGTAAATTATTTAAATTACACCTAGCAGTAATTCCTGAGGACTTTCATACTTCATTTTCTCTATTAATGTAACAGGAAAAAGCTGCTTTGCAAGGATTGCTCTAAATTCCCAGAGTGTGAGTTCCAGACTCTGTATGTGTTGCATTATGCCTGTCAGAAAACTTGTCTTCTCCTGAAATATATTACTGAAGTTTCTCCACCCGAGCTACCCATTGAAGCCTTACAGAAAGCTCATACATGATTTAAGCAGCTAACAGCACTGAAAGAAATAGGTCAGGTTAAAAAAAAACCTGAATTTAAGCTACCTTCACTTATTCCTTATGCAAGATTATGCATAATTTAGCACACTGCTGAATATGCAAGGACAGAATAATTGTTTACCAAAATATTTACACTGAGTTGGCACCTGTGTTTTAGTGAGATAAAGTGACTTTTCAGCATTTGCTAATCACTTTTGAATTAAAAAACAATGAATGAGTTTTTGATTGGGTTGATAACTGCATGGCAGTATATGTAAACAGAGATCTTGTTTAACAACTTAATTCACATAAAATACATGATATTGTTGTACAGACTGAGCAGTTTCATTAAAGTCATCCCACTTTAGAAAACATTTCTTCTTTTTTTCCTTGACTATAATACCATCACACACTCACACACAAGTGTTGGAGGAAACATCTCTGTAAACTGAGCTATATTTTTTTCTAATTTAAGATAAACATTGAATAAAATTTTTAAAGTTGAGAATCAGGCCAAAAAAGGTAAGGAGCTACTAAAAAATAAAAGAACAACTTGGGTTCAAAATAAAGTCTTTAGGTCAGCTATTTTCCAAAAATAAGTATTGGGTTGAATATAAGACTTTCTTGATATCATAGCATTTTATTTGGAATTTCTCATAAGAATTATTTAAAGGGAAAGAATTTTTCAAATGGAAAATGGAGTATCAAAATGCTAGAAATTATGGGTAGGTGTAATTTAATGATTTAGGAATCCAGTGTAGCACATACATGAAACAAGACACATAGAGTTTTTCATAAGCAGTTTACAAATAAACTATACAGAAACGCCGTAAGGGAGTATTTGTCAATGTTTAATTTACAAAATGAAGGTCATTATTCCCTAAATCTAAAGTTTAATAAGATATATTAACATTATGTAAAAATGAATTCTACTGTTATGTATAACAAAAAAAATTAAAAACTAGAATTTCATAAAGCCAATTTACTTTTTAATTGAAAAAATAAAATATTTTATGGGTGGTATAAACACATTAATCTCCATAGTTTGAATAAGTCAAAATATGATATACAGTACATTTTTACAATTCTGAAAGAACTTTCATATTTTAAACCTTACATTGAACAATTTAGAGTACTGAGTTGTTACTTGTTTTTTAATGAGGCAAACCCTTGAAAGAAAAAATAAAGGTACAAGTCTTAACTGACCTAATTCAGACTTCAGAAGTAGCATCAAAGTCGTTGGAATTAAAAATAGTACTAAAAATAGATATAACAATAGTTGTAATAAAATGTTAAGAGTAGATCCCATTATGCATTAAAATGGGAGAATCGCAATATAAAAAAATAAGGATTTTTATGTGGTGGTCTTTAACTGAAATTAGGAAAACTATATACATATAGGCAACAAAATTAATTTTCAGTTTTATTGAATAAATATAATAGAGAACAGTATGGGAGTTTCTCAAAAAAAGCTAAAAATAGATTTGTCATATGATCTAATATCCCACTTCTGGGTATATATCCAAAGGAAATAAAATCAATTAAGAAAGAATCCCTTTGGCTGGGGTTGTGGCTCAGTGGTAAAGCCCTTGCCTACCATGTGCCAGGCCCTTGGTTCAATCCTTAGCACCATATAAAAATAAATAAATAAAATAAAGATATTGTGTTCAACTACAACAAATATATATATATATATATATATATATATATATATATATATATTTTAAAGAATCACTAGCACGCCATGTTTATTTAGTGCAGCACTATTCACAATAAGTAAGATATGGAATCATCTTAGATTCCTATTAATGAGTAAATGGATAAGAAAATGTGGTACACATACACAATGGAATATTATTCAACTATAAAAAAGAAAGAAATCCTGTCATTTGCAGCAAAATGGATGGAATTGGAGGCCATTATGTTACATAAAATAATCCAGACATAGAAGACATTTTCTCTTTTATATATGGAAATTTAAAAAATGTAGACATAAATCAGCATAATAATTACTAGGAAATATTTTTTGGATTTTTTTTCTTTCCTTAATTATTTTCAAAAGCTAACCATTTTTTAAGGTACAGAAGATCTTAGTTGATTCAAGGTTTTACATTAATGAGATTTAAACCTAAAATGAGGAAAAATGTGTATTGACAGATATCATAATTGTTTTTTTTTCTTTAAAAAATATTCTTGGATAGGACTCTAGTGGCTGTCTAGACTGAAAGAAAATAACACAAATAAAGATGCAACATCAAAGCAGCACAGTTGAAATACAATATGAGTTGATGAAGTTTAAGGCTATTTTATCTAGCATGTGTGAAGCCATGAGTTTGATCCCTGGCACTGAAAAAAACAATAACCAAAAGATTATTTTAAAAGCTGAGAACATAACTCACAATGGTTGCCTAGAAAGCACAAGACTCCAGGTTTAATCCTCAGCACTCCCCCCAAAATATTTTAAGATATTTCAAACAATCAATTATTTTCAGATTACTCAATTTTGGTTTTTAATTGTCTGAAATAAATAGAAGGAAACTGTATTCTTCAAGAAAAAAATTTAAAAGGAGAAATATTTAAGTGACAGCACACAGGTAAGTTTAGGCATTTGATACTGTAAGGTAGCTTGCTCCTGGAGAGAAATCTGACTTCATAGCTACTTTCTAATGCTTGCATTAGTAACATCCTGCAAAACAGCATTCAAAGATTGAGCTTATAATGATTTTTAAATGGAGATAAACCAAGTTTCCTAAAATATATGGATAAATAAAATTTGGTATGAAATGGAATTCCATTAAGTGGTAAAAGTAAATAAATTGAGCTACAAGCATCAGCTTTTCTGAAATATGATGTTTAATACCATGAACAAGTTACTTGAATATTTTTAGTAGTAATCATGTTAATTTAAAAATATAATCAAGTCTATATATTGTTTAACATTCAGACTCAAATATGAATCAATGTATATTCAGAATGAAAGTGAATACTTGGGGAGACATTAAGGGATCAGATAATCTCTGGGTTTTTAGTGATTTTAAAGTTTTACTTCAAACACTTCAATTATTTTCATATTACTCAATTTTACTTTGTTAGTTGACTGAAATAATTGAGAGCCTTTTTATTATATATTTTATTCTCTAAAGCTTGATACATTTTATAAATAAAATACAAACCATATATTATCATAAACACACATCAATAGATGAAATTACTATACATTCTAGTATACCTCTATAAGAAATCTCATACTATAAGAAAATTATTTACTTGAAATAATAAAAAAAGTTAAATATTTTTCTCTTATTACTTGATGCCAAGTCTCTTTTTGGTCCTCTTTTTAAATAATCTTAATTAGAGTTAATCTACCAAATACACAAAATGCTACACTCTTATCCTACATTCAGGTAGAAATACAAAAGAGAAGTTATTGTAGTTTATTTCTAATCTGTGCTCAGTGACAGTTCAGTGTTGTGTCCTCATTACAAACAGTGAATCATAAAAGTCACAGTCCTGCTTCCTGATTGGAAGGGTTGTCTGCTATTTAAAAGGCCCCATAAATCAGGCAGAATAATACTTTCATTCAGTAGTCTTTTCTGAATCAAAGAATTTATTCCAAAAAAAGCAGGGGGGATAGTAGGGCTTTTCATTAAAGCATCATTCACAAGACTTTATATAAAACATTAGTCTTTTTTTTCCAAAGAAAGTGGACTTTTTCCACTGACAGTGCATAGTTTACCACATATAAGGACTTGAAGAAGTAAGAACGCCAAGCTTATACTTAAATTACTGGTGTGAAATATCGTGTTCCTAGTCACAACTTCCATATTGGTATGCTATATAGTCTAGGAAGCATGGTGGTATTTGTTAGATTGGCAATTTCCTCCCAAATATACTAAACTTTACTATTGACTATCATTTTAAAGGTAATTTAAATAAGGTGAAATCCCTACTAACAATATATTCTAGAATATATTTATTCTATAATTTATTATAGAATACAGGAATTTAATCTAGAATTACACAATGTAGCAAATTCTTAGAGTGAACAAACTTAATGTTTTATTAGCCTTAAATTACTTTTCCTTTTTCTTGAATATGAACCACCTACTTGATACTTGTTAATTAAAATCACTAAATGTGCTTTATTATTGCTAATTATTTAATATTGAAAAACTATGTTAATCCCTAATAATCTATGATCAAAATAAAAGCAATATCTACTCTGTAGTAATCCATTATATATTGAGAGGAGAAAGATCCACAACACAAATTTTGAGGTCACTATGAATACTCTGGCATGAAGTAGGAAGAGGCTATGTTTAATGGAGGCATCTAACTTACTTTTTGGAAGATATTAGTCTATCTGATGGAGGTCCCATCAATTAGGATAGGCAGAAGGAATAGAAGTTATTTCAAGAGTTAAGGGTAGGGTCATGTGGGGAATAGCTGATTTATACAGAAGGGATAGCCTGTTCATCAGCTTTGAGGTGGGAGAAATATAGTGAGATTAAAAAAACATTCTTCTCTTCATTTAAAGTGATAAAAAACTTTAATTGTAGAACACTTACTATTAACGACACTTCATATTTATTAGTATTTTAGATACTTTAAATACATTAATAAACATAAGTTTATATGTAAAACTCTATTATTTTTTATTTTTAACTGCTATAGTTTGAATGTACAAGTCTCTTACAATTCATATGTTAAAACTTAGCTTCCAAGGTGACGTTATTAAGATATGGGATCTTTGTAGGTGATTAGGTCATGAAGGTAGAGGTTCAGTGAAGAGAATTGTGTCCTTATATAAAAGGACTGAGAAAGCTTGTTTGCCCCTTTGGCTTCCATCATGTAAGGATGCAGCCAGAAGATACCATCCATAGACAAGAAAGCCAGCCCTCATGAGACACTGAATCACCTGACATGCTGACTGTGGTCTTCCCAGCTCCAAGAACTGTGAGCAATAAATTTCTACCAGTTAACAGTATTTTGTTAAAATAGCCTGAATGGATTAAGATATCAATTATCCTGTAAGTTCTTTTGGGGTTATGCATTTCATTTCTGTCTCACCCTCAACATTTAGAAGAGTGCTTTGTAAATAGTGCACAGTTAGAAAACATGCTTATTGATAATGAATAAAAAGTAGTATTATTCCACTTAGAAAATATTAGCAGCACCTCCTTACTAGAAGTTAGACTAATACAATATTTTCAATTATAAGAGACACATCAATAGTATTTATTGAATACTAACATTCCTATATATACATGTATGTATGTCTCTCTTATGCACAAATATAAAGGCATGGACAATTAGTTTTCATATGGAATTATATGTTTTTCACTAATTGTTTTTAACTAAGATCTTTTAGTGGATCAAGAGAAACCTAAATTTTAATTTTTCTAATATATTTTCTACCAGAAATATCTATATTTTAATCACTATTTTTTTTTTAATTTTACTTGGCTTAAATATTTCCAAATAATTTTCTTTAATTATTTAATATTATTTTTGTTTCAATTAATAGAAACTAAACTTCATTAGCTTCTCACACACACGCACACAAAATGGGGGGGCAGGTAGAAAAGCAAAGGTTTTCTCGCATACTTAAAATAAAAACCACAACTATTGAACGGTTTGGTGGACCTCAACGGCAATAGGAATCAAGAGTTTAAATGTTGCAGGAAGTCTTCATTCATTTATTTCCTTTGGTACTACTTATTATTAGCACACTCTTTCTTTGTATTGTCCACTGATAGTTCCCAAGTTACACATTTTATCAATTTAGTAACAGAAAATTGACTGTGAAGACTGTATTTGGGTCAAGTGTTTACCCATGAATGAACAGTGGATGTACTATTATGATTTGATCAGTTTGAAACACAGAGAAGATATGTGGAAGTTTACCTAATAATATTATTTGGGTGGGGCAACTTTCAGTTGAAGATGAGCCATGAGTAAATATGTTAGTTTTATTTCTCTTTCACTTAAATAATAGTTTAAAAAGATTATATAGTTGTGGCTTAATGAATTCCAACCAGCCATTTTCGTATGCTTTTTTTAATGTATGGGATAAATAGTTTATATTGAATGCATATTCTTTTTCTGGGGGAGTGGGTACTGGGGAACTCAACCACTGAGCCACATCCCAAGCCCTATTTTGTATTTTATTTAAAGACAGGATCTCATTGAGTTGCTTAGCACCTCTCACTTTTGCTGAGGCTGGCTTTGAACTCACAATCCTCCTGCCTCAGCCTCCCAAGCCACTGCGCCCAGCTGAATGCGTGCTCTTTATATTATATTACATTAATGAACTGCTAGTAAACCAGAAATAGTTCATTATTTATTAGGATCCCTAACTCTTTCTCATTTCCTAGTACTAAATATTTTTTTAAAAAAATTACATCTGGAGAGTTCCAGTAAAGGTAAAGGTGAAAAACTATCCTAAGATATTATTGGTGACACTTAAGAATAACCATGCAAAAACAGGAAACTCAGGTTGCCTTTTTACTAGCAAAATCTGTCACAATAGATGTAATCAGTTACTTTTAAGAGGAAATCCAATAACCATTCAAAGTTCAGTCTCTTGTGTAGAAACTTTGTTAAAATGAGAACAAGCTTTGGTTAGACCAACATGAGAATTCAGGATGGATGAACATTTTTATTTTTTATTGTAAATCAATAAATTGCCATTTAATGTTTAACATAGCATTCTCTCTGAACATGATAAATGGTGTCCAGCTGTGTGGAACTCATGAACTATTGTTGCGTTGATCAAAACAAAATGCTGATTCTGAAAGGCTGAGAACATGTCAAGTTACTGATGGAGAGAAAGAGATCTGTTTGTTGGTGACCTCTGGGTTGTTAGCCTGCTTAACCCAGTCACTGACTGTGCATAACCTTCAAAATGCAAGATATGTGTATAATTTAGGTAGCTTTCTAGAAATAAAAAATTAAATAATTATTAAACATATTTCCAGAGAAAGAAACAGAACTTCCTCTTCCCTTTGTAATTGATTTCTAAAGGAAAACATATTCGTTGTTTTTTAAGAAGGACCATAGTCTTCTTACAATGTCAGCATCAGAACCTTGATTATATTTCATTCTGAGCTTACTATACAGAATCTGTTAGCTGCAAACATATATTTCTGCCAAGTTAAGTTTGTATACATGTCTGCTTTTTCTATATAATAGAATATTTATGCCACCAAAGGATTTCAAATGGCATAACTTGGAATAAGAACTTGCAGATCCCCAAAGTGACTCTTAACAGGATCAGGCAAAGCTTATATACTAGACAAATAATCTTAATTTCATTTTGTCTTTTTAATCCCCACTTTAAAAAAATATATAATGATTCTTAGTAAAGTTACAGAAAGCAGTACTGGCAGCAATTTTATTGTTACCTTATCAGCAATGAAAAAGAAAATAGGAATCAGTCACTGATCATTAAATCTTTTTATAATCCACTAAAACATTGAATCTGATTTCTCTAACATTATTAAGCCCTTGTATTTAAATTTTGGCTAATAAAATACATTTCTCAGCCACAGAGCAATTTAAAACTAGTACCCCAACACTAGACTAGATTTTTAAATAATGTTTAGTTTTCATATAAATACTAGGCTAGGTTTTACTTTTAGTCATCTGTTTCTTGACATTGCACTGATAGAGCTCTCCATAGTAGTTTGTTTTCAAATGAAAGCAAATAAGGCAACCATATTCATTGAACAAATAATATTATTTATTTTATATAACATGATCCTGCTCAAATATACAGTCCTATAGGCTTTAGCACTATCTATACACTACTGAAACCCACAAGTTGCTGACATCATGGTGTCTATGCCACTATTTTTCTACCTGTAGTTCTCTCCCACACATCCTTTTTTTTCATAGAACCAACCAAAACTTCATATACTTGCTACATTCTAGTGATACCCATGGTGATGGAAATCATCTCTGCATGTATAGTGTACACTTTACAAAGCAACTCTTCTTCACTTGCCTCATACTTATTTATAGCTTTGAATTATTTGATTGCTTTAGATGTGTACCGTCTCTTCCCAAATACATGTTAAGTTTACTATCCAACAGAGCATCTGTATATTTCACAGCAATTTAGCAATTTATTGCTGTAATGCAGAGTATTTATTACAGAATTATAGCAAGTTAAATTAAACTTTTAAATTTTTTTTTTCATTTTTTTCTAAATCAATTTATAATTTTCCATGTCTGTCTCTAGCTTGGACCATCTGTATCCTAAACTTTCTAGATCATAAAAGGATAACAATATAAATGATCAGGTTATATGGAAAACTTTTGAGAGAAGACAGTATCATACATAATATAATATAAATATAAACAATGAAATAAATGACCAGTCTTTTTATTATTGTTTTCATAATACAAAGATGTTAAAGATTCTGAATAAATGTTTGTTAATTAGATGGATGAAAACAAATAGGTTTAATTATAATTGAGATCTGTGCACTTAAGTTACCTCATTCAAAATGATATTGTATCTATTTTCATTGTATTTGTGGAGTCTATATTTTTGCTTAAAATTATGATTCTTACACACACAAATGTTAGAATACTACTCATATTTCTATTAAAATACTGTTTGTTCATTTAAATTGTGTGATATTTTAGTAAATCAGGTTGTGCAAAGTTGTTTTAATGTCTTAAAATGTACTGTCAACAAGTAATCTTTAATCAGATTCAAAGTGAGTAGTTATCAAATACTTCACCATAAAAATACACTTCAGGAAGCACATATGAATCAATTTCAGCAGCATGAAGCATGTGTTCTAATGTTCATTTAGATTTATAGAAGTTATATCATAAGAGGAAACAAGTAAGACTTAAAACAAGTCTGGATAGAACTGGTATAGTTCTAGCAGTTCAGTTTTCTAGATTATGTTTCTACTGTAGGCTAATTGAGATTTTTAGAATTAAATTATTGGTATTTGACAAAGGTATTATATAAAGAGCCTGTACTCAGCCATCAGATAGTCTGATCTGAAACCTAAATCTGCTACTTACTTATAGCTTATGAATGTGAGAAACTGCCTTAAACACTCTGTGCCTCAGTATTGTCATCAATAAAATGAAGATTTTTTTGAGAATTAAATGATGTTAGTACATCAATTAAAGTGTTTAGATGGTCTGGGATAGAAGATGTATCCAATGCATTTTATTATTGTTTTCATAAAAATCGAATTTTGCTCTTGTTCTGGCATTCATCATTATAGTATACAGATTAAGGCAAAATGTAGCAATATCAATTCAATCTTCCATGATTCAAACATTATGAGACCTAAATAACTTTCTCATTCAATAACTGCAAACTTTTTAAAAAGAATATTCCTTGTGGAGCTGAGGTTGCATCTCAGTACATGTATTGTAATAGGATCGAACTTCAGCATCACATATAAATGAATAAAATAAATGTATTGTTTCCATCTACAACTAAAAATATTTTAAAAACAATATTCCTTGTGAATTATGGTTTTCTCTATAAAATTCCAATCCATAAAGCCCAACCCAAAAACCCTCTGAGGGAGGTTGTAAAGTTAATACTGACTGATATAATGCTCAAATTTATAATGGTTAGACCACTATACCAAACCAAGAAGGAAAAAATGTCTCTCTTTTTCATTAGAATATTTTGTCCTTCTGTCCCTTTGATGTGGCTTCTGATTTCTACCTGCCATCCTGGCAATTTGCCTCCTCCCAATCTGTGCATCAACTTGTTTCTCACACACACACATTTATTTCCTTATCTTATGAGGTGCAAGAACAAGCAGTAAAAACTTAGCTGTTGCATATACTAATGCAGTGAACAGTAATTTAACAAAATGATCAGGTGTTCTCAATATGGGAAATTTCACTGATTATTTACAGCATAGTTGTCACTCTAAAATGTTAAAATCTAACTTAAATGCTGCAATTTATTCAGAACAAAACATTCTCATCTTCCTATATTCCTGGCAACTACTTGCTAAGGCTTTTCCAAGTAATGATCAATTAATTTAGCAATTCTGAAGGTTTTTATTTTTTAATGTAGAGAAAAAAGCAAACATTAATAAAGTGACTAATACTTTCCATTATATGGGACTTCTATTATCCATAATATTTCTTTTCCTGTTTCAGTAAATAGTAAGAAGTTCCTAAATGATCTTCATTTAAAACAAACAAAATTTGAGGAAAGAAAGCCAGGAAATAAAAAGTGCCTAAGAAAATATGTAATAGTGCAAATAAAAACATATATATATATTGCTTTGGATTCCAGTGCTCTAGGGAATAATATTTTTCTTAGAAATGTATTTTCTGCAATATCTGCTAAAATAGAACATGCGAATTGTCCCACTCTAAATGGGGTTTAGTAATGCTATGTATTTCTGGATTCTTTACACTGCAACCTAACACTAACATATCTGAAACCAGTGGGCAGGCACATCTGCTCTTCCTGTCCACTTCCAACTCATCTCACACAATTAATCCTTAAACTGTTTTGGAAAACATAATTACTTCTCTTCAAACAATTCAGTATTATGCCATTCTCCTTCACCTCATATTTACATATTTGCCTTTCTTTTTTAAAAATATTACTTTTGATCTAAGCAACATTTCATTATTATACATTTTAAGATGCACCAAGTGAATTATTAAAACTGATAAAACTAGCAAAGGTAACAAACAAAAGCCTCTATCAGAAGCCAACTCCAGGTGAAATTCATGACTGATCTTCTGGCAGGGGAATATCTGGAAGCTAAAGAGGGTTGTAGATGAGGAGGGGCAGTTAGAACATATTCAAGAAGTAATTCTCCACAAGCATTTCTAGTGCATTGCTTTAATTTACCAAAGCAGCATCTCCAACACTCTAGTAATAGGCTATGATTTTTTTTTCATTCTAAGTGAATATTCACTTTTCTATATCCTTTTGTAAGAAAATATTTTTACTCTTTCTTATTGAAGAGAACTCACTAAGAAATAATAATATCAATCAGAATCTACGCCCAGATCTGTCCTTTTCTTCTATATTGACTGATTTTTCTTTTGACAATTCTCCTTCTTGCTGTGGTCTCCTTTGGTATTTGAATGAAAAGCTTATTTATACTAATATCAATAACAAATACAAACATTTCTATAACATTGTGAAGTTTACAATGCATTTCTCCTCTGTTCTATGACATGCCTTCACAACAAATTATAGATAAGGGAAATATTGATATTACCACTCTATTATGGATAAAAAACTTAGATTTACAGATATTAATTGATATAGAGATTTTTCCATTGAGCTCAAGTTGAGAACAGGTAAAGGCATGAGTTAGTGCTATGTTGATATGATCTTCTATTTCTAAAAACTGCATACGTTGTTCTGGGAAAAACAAGGTCAGAATTTTTTTGGAAGAAAACTATATTCTATATTCTATATCATATATGCCAATATTTTATTTGAAATATCCTACAATAAATGCATGCCAAAAGAATATTAGGTGACTAAATAAGAATAAGACTGAAAATTGTGATCATTAAACTTATCTTTTTATTTTGAAATTTTAAAAATATAGTTATCATTTAATTGTTGAGGTTTGGGAATTTTTGTTTTTATTGATATAGTTGTTTTTAAATTTCAAGTAAATGACACTCATTTGAGTATCTTATTTCTTCTTAATAATTCAATTTTAATGATTTAGAAATACTTCTTAAAGGATGATAGCTTTTATTTTTAAAATAAACTGCATAGCTACAGAGTCTCATAGAGAAATAGCAGCAATACCACACAAGGTGGTTAAAGAGCTTATGAATTAAGCTCCATATAAGCAAATTTCTTTGTAAGTAATTTATATTGTATGGTAAAGTTGTATCCAACTAGAACAGCAAATTAAAAGATTAATCATATTTGTAAAATTTAGGGCCTTGTGCATACAGAAAAAATTATTGGGGAAATACGTTTTCTTGCATTGCTGAAATAAATATTCCACATATGGAAGCCAGTCTAATCCTTCTCATTATAGTGTGGATGAAGATGAACATTAAGCCCATATAACATTTCTTCTTGAATTAGTCGATAGCTCATTTTAGTAGGTAGCACATATTTTCAAACCTTAAATGCCCATGTTCAGTCAGATTTGCAGTCCCCTTTTCCCTTGCTGCTCAGGCTTTCCATCACTGTTAGGTAACCACTGTGATTATTTCATATCACATACTGATGAGATGGCAAAACAGTTACAAGCTTTCTTCCCTGCATTAAGCAGGTTGTAAGCCATGGAAAACTAACTTGCCCTGAAATTATCAAGCATTCCAGTACTTTGCAGTGGCACCAATGCAGGCAGCCTGCCAAAACACATTCAAGACACCAGCCCCTATTCTCAAGCACATTTTAATCCAGCTGTTCCTCACAAAACATCCAGCATGCGTTGATTTACTGCTCTACTTTAATTAAAATGTAGAGTATAGAAGACCATCTTACACACAAGATAAGCATCTTGAATGATATTTTAAACTTTTTTGAATATAGCGGGTTTTTTTGTTTGTTTTTATTCTCATTACCAGATATTGAATATTCCTGAATTTCTGATATTAGCACACTGGTGGTAAAAATGAAGATTGACTATATGTAGATGAAAGCAAAAACATCTCTAATTGCCATCCAAGGCACTGTCCACTTAAGTTTTCTAGCACTCAACTGAGCCTTGTTCAGGAAAGAAAATTATAACATAACATATCTTAAAGCTCTGACTTTGCAGCTAAAATTTTAGGGATTTGAATTAAATTCTGAATTAAATTCCTTGTTAAGAAAGTAGTTGTGTTCTAGTAGGTCTTTAATCTCAGGGCATAGCTTCCCTTTGAGACCATTCCAGGCAGGACTAAGCAGACATATCAGAACCTGAAGTATTTCTAACAGGAGAAAGTTCCAAACCCATATTTTATTATGCAAATGCAAATTTTAAGCATAAGAACTAAAATTCTTAACGTCCTTACAGATATAAAAATGAGAACAAATATAATGAAATATTGAAAATTTTGGTAATAATGGGTAGTTTAGTTTCTACAATAAACTAATCACATGAGATCACAAAATTTGATTAGAGACTTGACTTTGCTGTTCAGTACCTTTTTACCTAAAAGAGTTGTTATTTCTTTAGAGGTCTAAAATATTTCTCTAGATGAGAAGATATGGTACATAGAACCTACACTTTAGTACTACATATAATATAATCATGGTTGAAGGAATTGATTTTTGAGTTTAAGGTTTAGTTGAATCCACAGAAAAGAACACTTTAGACTTTCAGTGAGTTTCTAATCCATATGCTTCCTCCGATTTTGCATCTGTTTTTTTCCCCCTCAAAATATAAGCATACTCCAAACAGCAAGGAATAAAAACAAACACAACAAAAACAAAAAAGAAAACAAAAAAGAACTATCTTAAAATAGATTATCCCATAAAAGAAAAAAATTCTTTAAACTCTAATGTAATGCTTTTAAAATCTTATAAAGCTAATTTTTGTAATAGAAGAATTAAACAGTATATAGAACATTACTATATTTACACTAACATAATTTATTACCCTTTCATGAACATATTTCATGACCAAAGCAGGGATATTATCTTTTTAAATAAATGATTTTTTATATCAATGATCTGTTTTCAGCAGGAGGTACACACTCACTTCTGTATATATTTAAACATTTCATATTTATACATTTATAGAGAATAGCATGAAATGTTTTTTTTTCTAAATGTTCATTCTTCAATGGTTAATTTAAGTTTCATGCAACTCTGAATAATTATGTAAAGTGCCTTTCTAAGTTGTATATATGAGACACCAAAACTGTACATTTTGTAGAAAAATATTCAGCCAAGTCTTGAGTTGCTATTACTTATGATGACACACTTTTCAGAATTTTTTTCTATCAAGTGGTTGTTTTGGCATTATGCATTCATTATCTATGTTCCTATTTCAAAATATATTCCTATCATTCCTGTTATTCTTAATCAATAAGCATGACCACATAGGTTTAGGTTTCCTAATATATATTGTATAATTTAAAATATTTGCTTATTGAGTAACAAGCACTAGAGGTAACACTGCTTCATAAATCAGGGTATATAGACAAAAATGATAATGAAGAAAAAAGAGAAGACAAAGAAGAATTTAGGAAATGTAACAATCAGAAGCAAAAAATCTGGGCAGTGGATACTAAAATAGGATACATAAATGTTCCATAAAAACAAAACATAGTTTCTGAGGTCAAATACTTTTGATAATACCACACACTATAACCTCTCTGGAAGGTATACAAGTGACTAAGAGTATAAAAATATTTAAAGGCTCTGTGAATTCCCTCAGGGGGGGGGGAGAAAAAAATGTTTAACTTTTTTTTTCTTCAGTTATAGGTGAAATCAATATCTTAATTTTATTTTTTATGTGGTACTGAGGATGGAACACAGTGCCTCACGCATGCTAGGCAAGCGCTCTACCACTGAGCCAAAACCCCAGTATCACATATTTAGCTTTTCAAGTAGTGTGGTAGACATGGAAATGTACCACACAGAGTCCTCCTCCAATAAACATGCACTGTGCATCTTCAGGAAGAGTATCCAAGTGTATTCAGCTCTGGTGTAGCTCCCATATGTTGTATGAGCCAGAAACCCCACCATTCCAACCTAATGCACCACACTTTGACAAAGCAATCCTCATCTCCTCTGGACCACAGATTTTGCTCCCTCCTCTTTACCCTCAGACATGTTGGTCTCTCAAGCTCTGCCTATGGTCTCATTCTAGAGAACAGTTACCATCTAAAAACTTAATTTGACCACATGATGCATTCCAGAGAATCTGCTCTGGGGAAAGCTGAAAAAAAGATTTTAGAGGCACAGCGCTTCACCAAGACTAAAGAAAAGGTGCACTGAATCTAACCTGAAGACATTTGACTTTTTATTTCTGCACTTCTGTGCTCCAGCAGAGTGGTTATTGAGTTTTTCCTTTCCTTGACCTCTCCTTCAGTATTCATGATTTTACTGCAAACATCATCTGAGATTTCTCTCAAGTTAAATTAGATTTGTGTTTCTGTGGCATACTGAAATCCATACATGTTATAACCAAAGTCTATTTCAAGAACACTACATTTTCAGTTACTTTTTAGGGTACAGAACAGAACAAAAAATCAGATGGTTTATCTCAGTGAAGTCAAGAAAACTGCATCATTTACAAGTTTCTAAGAACTTGTAACAATTTCATCCTTGTTAATATATCATCATCAGGGAAAAAAATTACATTGGCCCAAAACACTATTAAAATATAAATATCTCCATTAAAAGTACTCTGCATGCTTATATCCCTAATTGATCTGTAATTACAATCAGATTTTAGGTCTCTTAAATTCACTACAGTGCTATAGCAAGAAATTTTCTACTTGATGATTAACTCTTGTTACTAAATTATTTCAGTTTAAAGTATCTTTAATTTCAGTTCTAAAATACATAACTCCTAAATGTAATTTTTCAGAGATAATATTATCAAATGTGGAACATCTTACCTAAAGTTAAGGCATTTTAATCAATATATATATAGATAAAAAGCCCCAAAGATAAATCCGTTTATTAGAACAAAATAAAATTTTTGCTTTCTGTCACTTCCTTTTTCTTTTTTTTTCTTTTTATTTCTTCTTTGTTGGTGCTGGGGTTAAAACCCAGGGACTTATGAATACTTAGATGAGCTCTCTGCCATTGAATTATACCCTCAGTTTACATTCTGCCACTTACTTATGTAAACTTTAATAAAGAGATGAAGTTCTTATCTTTCCTTGATTTGAAATTTACATAGGCCATGTTATGTCACAACAAAAGTTGTAAACACACACTAAGTATATCTTTGGTAAATTTAAAATACAGTTCCACTAAAGACTTGATATTAGGTGAATTGTAATGGCCATTTTTTAAGAATATATTTTTTATGTTTTAGTTCTAAGTTAATTTGTGCTCTTGTATGAGGTGAATTTTCCCCCCAAAGATCTAAAATAAACAATTTTACTAATCTATTTTGACAAATGCAATGAGAACTGTTACCATTGTAGGTACTAATAGACGTGTTCTATTTCCAAGCTTATACACATTTATTAAGCATGAACATATTCCACAGAACATACATTTAGAGCTTACAGCTGAAAATATACAAAAAAAAGTACACAAGAAAGATTAACAAAATAAAGTTATAAGCTCCAAAAATGGTATTATAATGGAAAAGGCTCTGACATATTGCCATTTCTCCAATATTTGTAAAACTTTAATTTCTTTTCACTTTTTTTTTAACCAAGGGGTGGGATCTCAGCACCTCTAATACATTTTGTCATGTGGGCAAAAAGGGGAGTTAAAGGGTTTTTCTCAAGTTTATAGAACACAGCTCTCTGCTAGTGGGTGTACCAGTAATGCAATTGCAAGTAAGCTAATGAAGAAATTAAATCACTTGCCTTTTTCTTGTCTCTTTCTTAAAGAGGTTGCATTTTGTGCTGACAGTGCATAGCTGATAAAATAGCAATTTTTGAAAAGCTTGCTCATTTAGCTACTCTCAGAACCCCTGCTGACATCACTGACATTTTCTCCAAATATGCAAATACTGTAAGTCACTTTCTAAGATGCATGCATATATTTCCAAAAATGTTATTATTTTATGATCAACTAGGCATAAATGCAGAGGCAGACTAGTTTTCTGGCTTTGTAATGCCACACTCATAAAAAGACTTTTTTAAAAAAAAATGAGGTTTGGTAGGAATCTGTCACAGCCTCGTACATCTTTAAAGGTGAGTTATTCCTTTTATATAGAGTGGGGGTTATTTTAAGGCTTTCCTATTATATAAACATAAAAAAGGAGGTAAAAACCCATAAGCTCAGCAAACTTAAATACCTGGGTGACAATGGCAATATTATCCTTAAACTCAACACACAACTTCGAAATACAGTGCAGATGCAGTAGGCACGGATACTATCTTATTTAAATGTCTGTATTAAGCACAACCACTCTCTGCTAAAAATGGGGAAAAAACAAACAAGTCATATTCATTAAAGTAATTGTGTAGGTACTTTCAGTACCAAAATGCCTAGAATGAAGGATTGAACTGCTAACAGCAGCAGTGACAGCCATGAATCATGGTAGGCTACTCTGGGGCCTTTACCACCATAAAACAAAAGATGTAGATGAAAAATGCTGCAATTAAGTGATTTGATTTCTGCCCCCTTTCTCCTACTGCATTCGTGCATGGCTGCACAGCAAAGATTGATGGGAAAAATTACTCTCTGACAGAGCCTTGGAACAATTCTATAAGGGGGAAACATACAAATCAAACCAGCTTTCTTGTATTCAAACAAAATAATACATATAAAGCAAATACTTTAGCCTATATCCAAAGGACCAAAATTTGCATGCACACATAAATTGTTGAGAAATGCTCTGCTATCAAAGCCAAACTCATGGATTTTCCAACTAGTTGCGTTATACTGATATTTGTTTAAATAAATATTCAATCAGTACAGCCGAGTGGCATCCTCAAAATGTCTGTGCTCTGAGAACAAATTACAGATACAAATTTGTGGAGGTAAAACATTATCTTTTATATCAATAAGTTATTAATGAAAATACACACAAAATAAAATAATAGAAAATTTCACTGTCTATTCAACTCCCCTGTCATTATAGTCATTTCGAGGCACATTTTTAATGGGTAGTCACAACTCAGTTGGGGGTCCTACATACAAAAGAGTCATACTTGAATGCCAGAGAATATTTTCTTGTGGTTGGTATGTATATTTAAAAAATGCTAAATTTGCAACATCCACTGAATAAAATAAACAATATGGCTAATATGGAGAAAAGATAATTTCCATTGTCAAAGTCTACAGTGAAATTATGGGGGTTTCATTTCCTGAAGAGAAGTCATTCAGTCTCAGTCTGCAGTAAGAAATGTACAGTTAATTTAACTCAAATCTATACAATAGGATTGCTCCCTCCCTCAGAAGAGTAGAAGATCAAGTGTATACTTGATTCTGCTATGTGTACTGAGATCATATTTACAGGCTGCTAGTATAGTGATGTTGAATTAGGTAAATTTTCACATTTAAGCTATAGATGTAGACACTTCTGTTTTTTAAAATATTGGGAAGCTTTAAATAATGAGGTAATGACAGGATTTTACAAGACAGTGTGAAATTTCATTACTACTATTGATTTCTACACAGTTAGGAACCTTTAAATACACATTCTATGTAAGCTAGTATTTTACTATGGCTACTTCGGGAGTTACCCCACCCCTGCTTCCCAAAAAAAGGTGTATTGTGTTTGTTATGGTTCTTTTACTATGTGTCACAATAGGAAAATTTTGGGTTCCAGGGACAAACCTATTAGTGTATTCTCTTACTTTAATAATAAGGAAATCTGTGAAATACAACCTGGCTTGGTAAAATATCACAATTTGGAAATAAGGTGACCTGGGGTTGCTACTAATTAATATTAGGTGAAATTGTATGGAATCACTCTTTTTATAAGTAAAAAAATATCAGGCTATCACAATTAAAAGTAGTCCAACCTATATTAGTTTAGTATAGGGTTAATACTCAGCTTCAATTTCCTTTGTAAAAAATAAGCAGGTTAAATGTTACAAGTAGTAGTATGCTCTTCACCATATTTATATTTTTATCTTCATCTACTTTGTAAATAATTCTTATGTTTCACAAATAATCATTAAATAAATTAACAAGTATTATAAATTTTCCAGACTATAATGATTATATCTCAATTAATCAAGGTAAATCTAACTCTAGAAACAACTAGTTAGTGGAATTTCTTCAAAAACTCATTTAATGCTTCCTTTTATAGATGGATTTTTAGCTTAACTACTAGGACATATGACTTTTTTTCACTTTTAAATAGAACATTAATTTCTTGTATTAAAAACAGAATAAAAATAGGGAGAAATATCATGCCTGAGGAAATTATGGAAATTTAAACCTAATAATGATAAATGGGCTGTGACTAAACTTAAAATTTGGTTCTGAGCTTCCTAGCAGACTGAAAAGCAAGGTAAAAATGTTAATGTCCTTTTATAGGTTCTGTCTTTTATGTTAAGGCTCTTAAGATCAGGAGACATATCCTCTAGCTTACTTCGATATTCTATAGAAGTGTTTTCTTCCTTTCCTTCCACCTTCTTTTTAAAACCATTTTTTCTTGTTCAGTGAGATTTTAGGCAACTAACTAAATTGATTTATGTATAAATTTACAGAGGATACCTCTATAAAATTTAAATATTGGGATATATGGAGGTATATATGAAAGCCCTTCTAATATTCCATATATTGAAAAGAAGGCGAATGCTGCATTTAAATACCTACCACCCCAACACCAGTATGATTGAGTTATTTTATAGAAATAGGGAAACCATAGATAGATGCCATCTAAAGAGTTTTAGATTGTTCCTTGCTTGTTGTAATCTCTGCGTTAATACCTACTTCCCTCCTTTCTCACAAATAGGCTTTAAGTAGTATCTCCGTGTTGTTGATTTCCAACTTTTTATTACCATCACAGGATTCTCCCTTGAATTCTGAACTTTACTATCCAGTACTTACTTTATTAACCCCTTAAAAGTAGTTCTTACCTCAGTTCCCCATCTTGGGAAAAGTCATTTGAGAACCCAATGCCTTTTCTGCCCTCATTTCCCTTACTTCCCTTCGTATCCAGTCAATCAACAATATATATATTGTCTCTACCTCCAGAACATATTCAAAATTTGTTCGATTCTCTTTATTTCCATTGCTGCTTCTCTAATTCAAATTTTCATCATCTCTCATTCCATTGGTATAGTAAACTCGTAATAGTTCTTTTTTACTTCCCCTTGAAATTTTAAACTCTACAGACCATCCTCCCTACAGCAGCCAGAAATTCATTTTAAAACATTAAAATCTGAAGTGACTTTTTTTTCCACTTTGAATAAAATCCAAACTCCTTAAAATAGCCTATGTCATCAGGCATCTGGCTATCTCTACTATTCTCAGATCCCTGCTCTAGACAAATGGGCCTTCTTCATGTTCTTGAACATTCAGTTTTCACTTCCACAATTGGGCTTTAGCATTGGACATTGTACCCACAGGTCTTTCTTATGCCTGGTTCCTTTTTGTGTCATTCAAATATTATTTCTTCAGAAAATTTCCCCTCATCATAAAATCAAAATTAGCACTGCTTCATTACTGTTACACTGACAGAAGTCCATCACTGTAGTATTTTATTAATTAATTTATATTCTTCTATTATCTATCTCACTTCCTTGAGGATATTTTTAATTGTAAAAATATTGAAATATTGTCAATACTGTTCATCTTATATATGCAGGATCCAGAAAAATGCTTGTTAAGTAGGGGGCAATAAATTAATATTTACAGAATGAATTCTCTTTTGAAGAGAAATCTATGTGGCTGCTAAAATTAACTTTAACCCTGCATATAACATTTTAATGTCTGTTTTTGAATATTTTTATTTGCTTTACTTATAAGGGAAAAAAGTAAAAGCTGAGGAAGAAACTTAGAAGAAAAAAGAGAAACACTAAATTTGAATGCAAAATTTTATCACAGAATAAGAGTTCTTGTACTTTTCAGTTTAAGTAATTGGAAGGTTAGAGAACTGTCACTTGATATAGCAATCATCCTAGGAAGAACACTAAAGCATAAATGAGGCACTCATACTGCAGTTTTATGTCTCCATTAATCAAGTTTATAGCAGCCACATGTAGCACCACCAGATGCTAGTAATTTTAGTGCCTAGAAAAATCTTGATTTTTATACCAGACGGTCACTAACTAGAGGCACATAGCAAGTTACATTATTGCCCTGTAACCTGCAAGGGTTAAATAAAAGCTCCTTGGTCAGCTCCCAGGAACAAGCACTCCCTCTGATTATACTTAGGAGCTTCTGGTGTGACAGAATCTTATTGAAATGAGAAAAATAAGGGAACCCTAAAAAATTAGACATTTATTTTTTTTCTTAGTGGAGATACTATCCTGGAAAGCAGATCCTTCCTTTCAAAATGATGGTTAATGCAGCATTCAAAAGAAAATAAAGGGCTGGGGTTATAGCTCAGTGGTAGATCGCTTGCCTCACGTGTGAGGCACTAGGTTCGATCCTCAGCACCACATAAAAATAAATAAGATAAATAAAGTAAAGATATTAAAAGAAAACAGAAAAGAAAATGGGCCTATTATTCAGAAGATCTGAAAAATGAACCAGTAAAGTCAATGACCTAGGTAACTCGTTGGCCATGGTGGAATCTTTAAGTGAAAAAAGATCCATAAAATATAGCCAGCCACACAACCATGGACTGGTGTAAAAAAGTGGGAAACAATCCAGTAACATGCAGCAACCACAGAAAGAGTAGGGAAAATGGACACAAAGAGCCTGGAGTCAGTGTTCACAAAGACAGGAAATGAAGGAAGAAGAATGGAGGATGGTCCATTCAGTGTGCCATTTCCAGAGGAAGTAACTGTGTAGGAAAAGTGGAAGAAGGCAAATGAGCTAGTGGGAAAAGCATCAAAGACCCTGAATTATTAAAGTTTAAAAACTGGAAAAAAGGCAATCTGTAATATTCCCCTACTTCATGTGGGGAACTGTGCAAGGAAAGGTCTATTGAGAGAATCAAGCATAATTCACTGTATGAGGAGAGTTTAAAAGGAGGAATTAGCACCTGTACCACACACTGTTAGTTATGTTTAACTTAATTGATTCATAAATATAGCTATTAGTTTATAGATGGTGTCAGATCTGTTTACCCATTACATAAACCCATTTTAAAATTTAAGCTTCAATGTACAAACCTTATCAGATAATTGGCTGTTTCCAATATAATAGGACTTTGAATACCAATCAAGTGCCATGGTAAAAGGGCAGATTATTCTCGATTGGATCTCCTATAACCCAAGTTCCCTGACAGAGTAGAAGAGGAAGAAAAAAGTAAATTGGATAGTAAAAAGGAACAATATGAATGAACAAACGTTTTAAACATACAAATTAAAAATGAAGTAGACATATGTTTCTTTTAATACAGAACCAGTAGGAAGTATCTTACCAAAAGGAATAAAAGAAAGTAGGTGGGCTTTCTTAGGAACAAAAAGTAGCCTGGAGTCTCTGGAAGGTTAAGAAATATTTTCTTTCTCCCAGGTTTCTAAGTGCTTATAGAGGAAGAAGAAAACAACCTATCTAGCTGAAATAAAAAAATACTAAAAAGAAGAAACATTTCAATTATTATTACAATATCTGGTAAGCAACATTAAGCACACACACACAAATTCACATGTTCTTTGAACTATGAATAATCAGTAAGAGTTTATTTCACACAGATTTTTTTGCAAATATGTTCTGACCTTATCCT
Organism: Urocitellus parryii; assembly: GCF_045843805.1. NCBI lineage: Eukaryota > Metazoa > Chordata > Mammalia > Rodentia > Sciuridae > Urocitellus > Urocitellus parryii. Next base: position 3,551,869 of record NW_027554068.1, read on the forward strand.
TCAGAGAAGAGAATTTTCAAAGGTAGCAAGAGCCTAACACACACCAATTAAATTCACCACTCTCTCTCTCTCTCTGAAAAAAGTCTTTAGAAATCAGATTGCCACAAACATAAGGGGATAGAAATTAAAATCCACCTGGAGTTGTAGAATATAATTATTGATTTGGGAAACATAAATCAAACAAAAGTAAAAGTTTCTCTTAATTTTCACAATAGTCTAATAAAAGTTCTAAATTGCCTCAACTTGTTTTCTTTTAGTATAGAGTAAAATGACAACAAATCACAGTCAGTTATGCAAAAGCATATTCCATATTCACTCATTCATTCATTCAAACAAACATATATTATAAGTTTCCTTTATGCAGGATGTGTTTGGTCCAGTGCTCAGGGCTGCTTCTCCCTTGGAATGCAAGGAAACAACTTTGATCATATGCTATATTCTATAAACTGCAATATAACATTTATATTCCCAATGTGGACATGAAGCCTCCAAGACAAAATTGTAGTTTTGATCTCAGATTATCCTTCAAAATCACTCAGGCCTTCTTTAAAAATTTTTTTTTTTAAAAACACATTCTACATATACAATTTAAAGTCTTTGAGAACTTCAAACAGATTTAATGAAAAAATTACTTTATTTTAGTACATTTAATTCATGATAATCATAAAATGACTTAGTGATTTAAAACAATGTAGACACTAGATTTAATAGCATGCAACTTCTTTCCCTAATGTATAAAACTATGGCAATATTCACTATACTCTCATCAGTCTTTCCAACATCATAATTCAATTAATATTTTTAAGTTCACATGTTTTAAAATTTCATTTAATGGCTCTAGGGAAAAAGGTATTTTGGCTTCTAAATTTATTGTTTTCAAATTTTCCATACAATATCATGTGTTAATACAAATTTTTTTCTAGGTTCATACTATAAATGTAGAGTAAAATGTATAGTGCCATCTTATCTTGAGCCCTAATTTGTAAGTTGTAAGCATGTTTGTGTATGTGATAATATATATATATATATATATATATATTATATATACCATATATTCATATATATACATTATACACGTTATATATAATGTATATATACATATATATATGCCAACCTTGAATGAGTAAATGATTAATGTTAAAATTTGAACTTTTAAAGATAAAAAATTGATATAGAGTAGATAACAATGAGTTCAATATTTTAACATTTTTAGAGTAGGAATATATATATATATATATATATATATATATATATATATATATATATATATATAAACAAAATCTTATGGCTTAATTTTTACAACTTCTCATATACAGTTGTATGAATTTAAAAATTTCCTTTATTTAAAAATATTTGATTTACTCTTTTATTATCACTTTCCTAGGTATATTTAACAATAAGCTATATTTCACCTGGAAAAAATTAGGAGCCTTCAAGTATTTTAAAGTTAAAACAATTAACTTTAAAATTTCCCCTCTTTCTAAATAAACACAAAGAACTCTGAATTCTAGTTTACCAAAAATAATATATAAAAAATAATTATCTTTGTCTTGCTTCATAAAGTGCCTATATACTATGACTAAATTCTTTGATTCGAGGATAGCACATTAAAATTATAAAATATAAGTGTATAATTTGCACATCTGAAATTATGAGTGATAGATTTGCATTATTATTAAAGATTTACATATATCTTGGACAAGAAATATTAACAACATTAATAGCTCCCATTTTTTAAGTGCCTACTAAGTCCCAGGTCTTATCCTAGGCCCTTTCCACATATGATTATTAATAGTCACAACAGCCCTGCAAGATATAGTCTTTGTTTTCTTCTTCTTCCTCTTCATTTGTATTGCTGGTAAACTGTGATTCACTCTGGGTTAAGTACTTGCTGAGGCCAAACAAGCTGAAGAACTAGAATTCAAACTCAAATCTCTCTTATTTCTGTTTAGGAGCTTGTGGTTTTATTCAACTGATAAACTATGTGCAAATATGTTATCTAATTTTTCAAAATTCCCTAGGAGTTAAAACATTTGCAAAAGTAACATCTGATGACAAACCAACCACAGTTCATTAAGGTATGAGACATTTGTGGATCATTTCTGGTATTCACAATGCTTAAAGTTTGAATTTTAAAACTTCACTGTTTATAATGTAATCATGTTAGTTGCAACAGTCATAATTTCAATTCTATTTTCAAATATCTAAGAGTGTCTTAAAAAAATGGTATCTGTACTATAACAACAATCATATATTATTTATCCCAAAGGATTGGGGAATTATATTTCATAACAACAGTAGGCACATTTATTGAAAGAATACCTTGGGTGGCTAAATGTTTCAAATTCATTATTTAACTTCTGTAACAACTTTATAAGGACTAACATTAACATCCTTTTACAGGTAAATAAACTGAACCACAAAGACTGTTGATCAGTTTGCTCACAATCAGGCAGCTAAAAACTACTAAGGTAGGGCGAAGTATGGACTCCAGATTTGCCCAGCTCCTCAGTTTAAAGCTTACCACTGTCATATCCTTTCCATATACAATGGCAAAGTGAATATCATTCAAGTCTCCACACAAAGGCTGGAAAATGAGTCTTCAAGCATTTGTTTCAATGAACTGAGCCTACAGGAAGAATGGCTACAGCCATGTCTTGGTTGTTCACTTCATTTAAACAAATGAGAATTCATTTGTTTACTTAGAATGTGATTCATCTATATATTAAGTAATCTTTAAGATCCATTTAAGTTATAAGATTTTTAAAATCCTATTAATGCATTTTTATTTAGGAAATTGAATAGTGCTGCAAAAATATAATGAAAGGCTTGTTGTTAATTGCTATTGTTTCTATCCCTCCCCATGTCTAAAACGTCAGTGTAACTGAAGCAGTCATGGAGATTTGGGTTTATATATCCAGTCTGCTAAGACATATGAGTCATTGGGGAAGTAAGCTCAACCTGTTTAAACTTCAGGATTTTTAAAATCTACAACATGAAGAAAATACCAGTATTTACCCCAAAAGACTGTGCAAGGAATAGAAAGAAAACTCAAGTTAACAATTATTATTATGTATTGTTATTATGAAACATAGAAGTTGTGCTATTGAATTTACATTAAATAACTTGAAAATAAAAAGAATAATGAGGGCAAAATGTTCATTGCTAATGTACTCTGGATGAATTTTTAAATTTTATGTGTGTACATGTGTGTATACATATAGATATATAGATATCTGGCATAAAACGTCTACTCAAAAATTCAGTTTTTAATGCATTTGGTCTTTTTTATTCCCTAGTATTTTTAGATGGCATGGCTGACAAGATCAGAATCAGATATAGATGGAATAATAATATGCAAAAACACACAGAATTCCCACATATATAAATGCTGTCTAGTTATTTTAAGACAGTTTGTGGAAACTACTAAAGTGGTTGGGGACAGGACAATGATGCATCAACTGAATTAATCACTATCATCACTCTTCTAAAGAAAAAACAAAGCAACTTCAGCACACTCAATTCATCATGAACATGAAGAGAATGGAGTCACATAAAACCACAGGGTTAGGTCCCTATGCTCTGGTAGGCAATGTTAAAAATTTGTAGCAATAGAAGACTGTTCCACACTTCCCAGATTCAAAAAATCCCTATTTACAAATACCAGGCAGAGACTTTTTTGTTTTGTTTTGTTTTCTTATTTATCTGCTTTTTATTTTATTTTTAAATAGAAAATGCATCTGTTTTATAGAATTGCAGAATAGCTTATAACCAGACATTACAGCCTACCAATGAAGAATTTTACCTGATAGCAAGAATCAAAAGGACACAGATAGTAAGTTTTAAAGACATGTGGTTGAGAAAGGCAGCTTGCTTTTCAGAAATGCTGGCAAGTCAAAGATGTGATGTTTTCTAAGCCTCACCGAAATTCAAACATAAGTGTAGAAGCAATTTCATGGTCTCTGTTTTTTTTTTTTTTTGCACTCTTTTTTAAATAGAAGTAATTGCTTGCCACTGATCCAAAAGCATTTCGACCCTGTGTACTGTTGTTACTCAAGAATAACCCAGATACCAAAAATATCTTTATAGAGGACTACAAAGAATCAGGGATAATCTGCACAGTGACTTGCTTTGATTATGTGAAAATAATCACATAATCAGTTAACCCCAAACACTCATATATCTCTCTTTAACCACTTAATTTACCACAGTCTAAAATTTTGCTCTGATTCACTTCAAACATAGGAAAGCTAAATAATAAGATTATTATTGCTATAAGAAAATATCCAGCCAGCAAGCACACTTAAGGCAATTAATAAGTAGATCAGGAACAAATGACTATGGATTATAAAAATTCTTATCATCATGCTTTTAGTGTATATTTTTGTCATATCACCTATGAAACACTTTCCCTCTCCATGCTATACTTTGCAAATATTATCCTATAGTTTAATGCTGATCTTACCATTACAGACCACAATAAGCATAATATTGCAAAGATAGGATATGCTGAAGCAGCAGCTATTAGTAATTTCTCACATATATGTGTGAAAAGAGAAAAAGAAAAATGGTTCAGTGCATTCTAGTTCATTCATGGAGCTTTGGGAATTAATTACACTTATATTGCTCAACACTAACAGTGAGAATCAGTAAACAAATGAAGAGAAGTAAATATGCAGAAGTGAGACTATTATTGTATGTTTACACTCATCCACACTTAGAATATGTAAACCTTAATAATATATACACATTTCTTATTCATATATAATATAGATCTATATTATATATATGTCTAGTGCAAATTTATTTCAGACTATTAGAATGAGAAAAAACAAAATAAAATTAAGTATTTTATAAAGAAATTTTACCATAAAAATATACTGCATATGTTCTGTATGCAGAGTACGACTCATATTATAGAAATCAGAGATAGCAACAGTCTTCTGTTTATATCATGTGAAGCAGCTGAGAGATGATCACTTGGCTTTTGTTTTGGTTCCAATTCATTTTTTTCAAGAAGTGTAATTAAAAAGTGCATTAATGCCACCAATTATGGCCTCCAAGGGACCAGAAACCCCATGCTACACAACTGAGCTGCAAACATCCATTTACCATTATAATACTCATTAATCCTGCCAAAAACAACTCATTATGGGACTTCAAGGAAATCATCTCATAGGCAAACATAGCGCGGAATCTGTCACAGCATTCCTCACAGCAAAGTTGCAGAGGTGGAAACTGTTCAATGTCGCTAATTTATGAAGCTCAAAACTATGATTTCACTTATTATCGAGGTTAGAACTTTGTGTGAAAGAACTGGCGTAAATTCTCTCTCATTTTAAGCAAAGTCTTAATACAGAAGTAGCTTCAAATCAAAACCTCAGTAATCTAAGCCTAAAAAAATAAAAAGATTAAAAAAAACCTTACTAACTTATTTACTCATTTTTTCCAGAACCTGATCCCTCTTCATTGAGCATGCCATCAGTATCTCCACCAACAAAGTGGTAACAAAAATCATCTATTATCATTTTTCTGGCTTTATGTTAAATGAAACATAACCTTCTCTTATTCTTTATTCTGTATAAGATTTCCTTATATTGTATTCAATTGCATGTGGTCAAATATATCAGTTCTTTCTTGTATTTTCAATTTCTGTGGGGTACTGCACCTAGTAGGAGCTCTCTAAATGCTTATTGGTGTTTTATGTTACCATTATAGGAAAAGTAGCCCCCAAACAGCCTCCAGCAATTAAACTTAGAGTCCTCAGTTATTAACATTTGCAGGCAATTAATACAAAGATGAATGACTAGAGATGTGATTTATTTAAAATACCCTATTCATTCTTATGATTTTAGACCACAATAAACCATTTCTTTATATTCTAGAACACATTTCTTCTACCAGGGTCTTTGCCTGAAGAAAAATTATCTAAAGAAGATATTTGAAAGAAGTTTCTCAAATAAGCTTAGATGAAATATTAAGTGAATTTCAAAAGTGTTTGTATTTAATCCCTTTTCACAAGATTTTAGAAAAATAAGAGAAGAAAAATTGTAAGAAATATTTCTGCAGTGACTATATATTTATCAAAAAATTACTGAAAATTAAGTAATAATATGTAGTATCTGAATATAATAAGTGGCCATCTTTAATCATATTGAGAGTTTAAACTAAACATTTATTTTAAAAGATAATTCATTCTCACGATTTCAAGATATCAGTAGGAAATAGTTGAACTTAATTTAATGAGTAGTAAAATGAGGACTTACATGGATTTCCTCTACCTGTAAATTCTGAAAATTGATATTTTGGATAAGAGTTGAAGAAAAACATAAACTTATAAAACGATGGAACAAAATTTTGTCCTTATTGTTTCATTTAAGTTTTCTGGTTTTGTAATTTAAATCTTGAGACTAGATATAAAACTGGTGCTATGTGCATTAACTGAGCCTAGAAGTTACATGCACAATTGTCAGTCTTCTAGACTATTCAAACCTCCTCTGGCTTTAATTAACCCATTATTTTTCATTGTCCCAGTTGAGGAACACCCATAAAAGCTGGAGTGAAGAATATAATGCAACATATTTATACAATAATAGTAAACATACAATAATTTAATAATATTAATTACTATAATAATATTAACTTATATAACAATAGTTAAGATCTAATTATGAATCCCAACTTATATTAATTTTATTTTTATTATTCTATGTCAATTCCTTTAAAATATTTGCAGAAGTGAGAATTTGGTAGTTAAATCCTATGACAATTCAATTTGGTTTTGTTCACTAATGTCAACAGCTCTTAGTATCAAGTGGAAAATACCCTATAAATGTTTAGTCAATTAACAAAATATTGAGTGTTATCAGGACAATAGCCTGAAAATACACAAAAATCTACTTTTGTGGGCTTTTCCCCCACATCATCCCAAGAATGTAGCAATTTTACATTCTAAATTCTGAACTATAGTCCTAAAGGAAGTAGGTATGTTAAGAGCAAAAGTCTGAAGTTGTCAAAACTAAGGGGAAAAAAACATATCCTAGTTTTTATTGGTGGAAGAAAGTTTACCTATTGAGAGAAGTAGGAATAAGACAACCAGAAACATTAACACCTTGGGCTTTGAGTCTTACTCAGTTTTGAAAACCCAGTTTATTCCCTTGAGTCTATACAGGGAGGGATGAAGCATGGCTCTGGAAGGCTTAAATCTTAGGAGTCTGGAAACTACCCACAGCTGGAGAGGAGCAAAATAGTCTCTAAAGGGTAAGCTGGATTCAGTGGGTGACATTTAAAGGGCATCTGTGAGTTGACCAAAAGCTGATTGTTCTATAAGGGCATAAAAAGGAAGCAAGAGATGGAAATATTGGCTTAGGATGCAACCCACCCAATCATTCAGTGTATGTGATCCCAAATAAATAATGATATGTTCTTTATCTCATGGTGGGATGAAACACTAGAAGCTAAAACAAATTAAGTATAAATTTCAAAAAATGAATATGAAGTTTCATGTACTTTACTTTTTGGGTAAAAAATTACACTCTTGCAGAATGAAGGCAAAAAAAAATGTCAAACTACTATTTCTCCTTGCTAGTAGAATTTAATATGAATTTTATTTTATCAGTCTACAAGTTAATCCTTTTGAAAAAGAAATGAATTCTGGGTTTTACCTCCATTTTCTTCTCAAAATTGCTAGGAAATAAGTAGATTTTTTTTGGGGGGGGAGTGACATCTTACTCCCGGGAAGCTATGAAATTAGGTGGAAGGATATTTGTTTTGTTTTCGAATTGCAAAGAGTATGAGTAGAAAATTCTCAATACTGTGTTAATTATGTATTATATACTAGATCTTGAGTAAATGCTACATGAGGTTAAATATGAAAGATTTTTTTTTCACAAAGTTGACATTTGAGGATTGTAAAAAATGAAATGGCTTTATATCTGATGTGTAAATAGAAGTGGATCGTGGTTGGATGCATACCATATTCATAATATGGTACTTTTCCTTTGGAAAGCATAAGGGAAATTTTTCAGCCATTTTCTGTTAAATAAATTTTAATCTACCAACTTTTAAATGTTCTTTCATCTTTTAAGTCATTATTTGTAGAAGGAAACTTGATATGTTATTTGTGGTTATGTATATCTAAATCCAAGAGAAATTAAATAATATGAATAATAATAAATAAAAATAATTATTGGCCTACTGCATTTTACATGTTTCTAAAAATGTATGTGTAGAAAGAAATTCATAGTTTAAGAGTGGGCATTCTTTGGAATTAGAATGATCAGTGCACATGAAGTATTTGAGGTAGCATACACTAGGTGTTTCCTAGGGTACAAAGTAAATGACTTCCCAATCTCTCTGAGGTTTGAAAACTATACTGTTAAAAATGCCAGCTCATCTCTGGATAGCCCAGGTCAGTACAGAAAGTGCTGTCACTTCTGAGAATTTAAAAACTGATACTCAGCATTTTGTCATTATCAAAATAAGATGTCTTGAGCTGGGGTTATGGCTCAGTGGTGGAGCACTTGCCTAGAATGTGTGAGGCACTATGTTTGATCCTCAGCACCACATAAAAATAAATAAATAGAATAAAGGTATTGTGTTCATTTACCACTAAAAAAAATTTAAAAATAAATAAAATATTTCCCTCAAGGTGTTGCAAGAGGGGGTGCAAACATTTGTGTATATGTGTGTATATATATATATATATATATATATATATATATATATATATATTCTGAACTTATCTTCCATGGTCTAGTTTCTCTTCCTTGTTATAATAGCTAAAAAATCATAATTATAACATACATGCCCCTGACATATATCTCAATAATATACTTCAAATACCTGTGCCAAATTTTTCTAGTGATTTCAACTGATATCTCTCCTTAAATATATATTTATAGTTTAGTTTTGTTCTAATTGTCACAATACCTTTACTTTATTTTTATGTGGTACTGAGGATTGAACCCAGCACCTCTCATGTTCTAAGTGAGTCCTCTACCACTGAGCCATAACCCCAGCCCCTTATTAATATATTTTAATGTATGTTTTCTCATAAAAGCTCCAGGAATGACATAAATTACTGCAATTGTAAAAATAATATAGATGATAACTTCTCTACACATACACCATAGAAACACGGGGTGAAACACACCAAGAAGGAAGGGAAAAAAATCTACTACAACTTTATATAGTACAAAGGAAAGGATTTGACTAAGAACTTGCTTTACAGAGTACTGGAGAGGCCAGTACTGTCACCCAATCTACTATGAACATAAAGTTCATTCAGTAAATGCATAGATATTACATAAATTGTTTAGGTTCATTTTAATAATAATCATTGTTGTCAGGGCCAAGGTAAGAATAATGTACCCTTGTACTTTGAAAAGATACTGTTATGAGTGAACTTCAATGCTCTAATTCAAGATGTTGCCCCCATCTTTATCCTCCTGCCCACCTGCACCACAGGTTTCACCATTGTTACAAAAACAACTTAAAATACATCAACAATCTTCAATCTTGATGTAAAACATATCCAAAAATAATAGGTTATAAAGTAAAGGTAAATTATTTGCTGATTATTCTGTTTAAATGTTCTGTTTTCCTTTGTGAATGATGTACTAAATCTACATTGATTGATATATACATATAGGATAACATTTTCTGCAATTTTATTGCACATACACAGAACTTGTCCTGATTTGACTTATTTCAGGTTGTATCTGATTACTTTTCTAATTTCATACAAATCACAGTAAAATCTGTACTTATCGTCCAGGGTCTAGTTTCTCTTGCTTGTTATAACAGTCAGCTACAAAAATCCTGATTATAACATGCATGCCCCTGACTGATATATAACTCAATAATATACTTCAAATACCTGTGCCAAAATTTTCTAGTGACTTTAATTGATATCTCTTCTTAAATATTTAATTCTAAAAATGATTCTATATTGCCTGATATTTATTTTTATTGTTTTCATATAACTATCAGCCTCATAATATGACAATCCCTAACTCACTTAAGTATAATAAGTTGCTCATAAAATTCACACTCCAAAATATAAATTGGTAAAGAAGAAAAGAATTGTAGAAGAGAGGCCATAAAATCTCAAATTAGTTTATTACAAATATTTATCTTATTATGAAAAAAATGAAGGTTATCATGTGTTCTTCTGAAATGCTTCAGAACAGACAAAAATATCACAACTTAAGGCAGTCTACAATAATGAAAGATTTACCACTATCAGAAAATTAAGCAGAGTGTCCAAAGTAAAAAGAACCCTAGATAAATAATCTGTCCTGACCTTTTGTTAACAGGTTTCATGACATAAAAGACCTGAGGTGAATCAGAAAATGATATTAAAACAACCTAAGGCATGGAAAAAAAATTAGAAGTTTGTAAAATTCCAACATAGAACCACTCATTAAACCAATTGTAAGGTAGAAGCTACAGAAGAATAGAGATGTTTTTCAAATTCTAGAAATTTTAAATATTAGTAACTTAAAATATTATCAAATAGCTAAAAATTTGGGGGTGAAATGTAGCTAGGAAGAGAATGCTTGCCTAACCTGTATGAGGACTTGTATTCTATCCCTAGCATCACAGAATACACACACACACACACACACACACACTTAAGAACTGTAAGTACTTTTCAAAATTTGTGGAATTAATTTTCATGCTGGATAATTTAACTCTTATGTATTTCCTTAGTTATGTGTGTCAGGCACATGTTAGGGGCTCAATACCTGCTGGGTGGATTTAGGAATACAATTTATTAACTATTTAGGAAGCAAAATAGCACTTTGGCATAGGTAGAAATCTTCCACCATTTAGCTATCTAACCTTCAGTAAATTACTTTCCCTCTTCAAGTATCAGTACATATAGGATAAATGGCAATTATACTTTCTTCATTAAGTAAAATTAATATATATATGTGTGTGTGTGTGTGTGTGTTTATAATCTTGTTAGATGTCACTTAGTATCATCATTATTTAGAGTGTTTTCAAAAAACATAAATACATACTTTCATGATATTTTGGGAATAAAAAAAGACTGAAGATATTTTTTCATTCATTATTTTATTGCAAATTTAATATTTCAACTTTTATGATAAAATATAGCACTCATTATTTTATTGCAAATTTAATATTTCAACTTTTATTCCCTTGCATAGGTGTAGTAGAGTTTTAACCACCAAATGTTTATAATTATCTCATACATAAACAGAAATTGGAGTAGTGTATTCTCTAAAGATGTTTGTCATTTGAATTATCCAATGAAACAATAATTGGGTAAGATCACTAGAAGGAACTCTATATATACTTTTAGTATATATAGAGAAAAAACTCTCTATATAATTTTAGTATATATAGAGAAAAATAATTTTAGAAGATTATCATCTAATGGAATTTGATTCATAGAGCAAATTGAATATTCCTTATCATGATATCTTCAAGTGTTACTGAAAAGATCTAAAGTTGAAGAATTATTGTTTTAAAGGATAAAGAATGAGCATGACCAGATGCCCCCAGAGGTTATGTACACATTTTTCTCAAGACTATACTGCATTGGAAAAGTTTTCACTAATCAGAAATCCCACTGTGAGGCAAACAGACAGTGATGTCATGTGCCCTTTTCAAATGTAATTTCTTTGAAATGACACATTAGAAATGCAGTTGACAGATATTTAAGTGTAGCCATGGTCATAATGGACCAGTCGTTTCCTCTGCAATGTCTAGGAGTCTGAGCTTGTTTGAGAGAGAGCAGTATTGATGCTGTTCTCCACCAAGATCATCATAGAGATGAATGACTTCTCCATCCTAAGGCAGATAAAGAACTTGAGGCCACAATAAGCCGTTTCAAGAATTCCCTAAATAGAGAAAAGGAAGATGGGAGCACTTTGGCTGAGCAATTGCAAACACTGGCAGCTGGCAGCAGTTCAAGTGATCTCAGAAAAAGATTTAAGAGAACTTTGGAGGGTAATGTAGCTCTGAAATGGATGGTATATTCTGAGATTCAGGCAGTTAAATTTTTATGTAAAAGGGTTTGATCTGAAATAATGGTAGGTTTAATTTTGTTACAAAACTAAACATTGCATCTGACATAGTCCAATCAGTTCATACATGGATGCAAAATAAAGCCAATCATATCATTTATGGGATTTTACTAAGTATGTTACTTTGCACACTCAAAGGCCTTGGTCTGTTTTATGATTAAAAGCTAATTGTTTCTCTCCAATGCTCTTTAATTGTTTCCATTACACCGAATATTGCAAGAACCTAAATCTTAAGAATAGTCTTTCCACAAAGTGTCTTCATAATTAAGAATAAGACATTATTTAGTGCCACGCCTATGATAAAAGAGGACTGAAAAAATTAAAAATCAAAAATAAGTGAATATAAGAAAGTATCATTTCAAATGATCCTTTGAGTTACAGATTAAAAGTTATTGACTTTGTCTAAACTTTTATATACTGAATCCTTAAGTTTCAAAGCAATTAGAAACATAACAGCTTTAGAGGTCTCAAAAAGGTCTTTTGCCTAGGACATATGAAGCACAGTAAAGTAAGAAAAATATAGATCTGCTCATTTAAATGAATGAAACATATACAGTGAAGTTGTAGTATCTGATGCCAGATATTGATCAGTGAGAACATAATGAATTGTATGATCTATAAGACCATAATCCTGCTATTAATCTGCCTTTCAGGTCATAATCACATGCAGTTCAAAAAGATAAACTAAAAAGCAAAAGTTCTTCAATTGAACTCAAATTACTGAAATTATGTACAAATTAAATTTTGCAGTTATCTTATGAAAACTGAATATTTTAAACACCTGGTATCAGTTTGATAACAGGGAGAAAGAAGTGCCATCTTATCTTTATTGATCAACTCTGTATGAATAAATACATTGGCATGTTTAGATTTTAAAAGGTCCATATACATTCATTATCTTCCCCACCAGCACAGATGTTAAAAATAAACTTTAATTCTGATAATGTTCCCATTATGCTGCTCTCAAAGGATAACTTTTATTTACTGCTCTGGAAGATTCCCAGCACTATTTGGTTATTAATTTATATAAGTATCCCTTTCTACAAAGGTAAAATTATACTTCATCATCAATTTATAGTAGCCAGTGAATTGGGAAACTCAGTGCTGCTTTTATGGATTTCCTATGTCTTGGCCCAGCTTTAAGTCTTAAGCAGAACTTAACGCCAAACTGTGTCAACTGGAGGAGTACCTATTCCAAGGCTTTATAATTTTATATGCTAATAATAGTGCAATATGTTATTGTATTTTTGCATTGTTTATTATGTATTTCCCAGCATCTATAAAATTGTTTGTTTCTTAGCATTCACTCCAAAAATATGAATGATTAATAAATGTGATGCATATTTTTCTATTGAAACATTTTCTGCTTTCCTGTCCTACCCTCTTACTTTGCTCTCAGCTCTTGTGCATTGAATTTATTTTATTCTCATTTTTTACCTCTGGGCCTCTTACTTTACTCTTTATTCTTTAGGTTTCAGTTTTTTAAATATTACCTCATAGGAATCTTCTCTGGTACAAAATACAAGGACATTTCACCCGTATTTTTGTTTCTGTATCATTTTGATTTCCATTTTAATGAAATCCTCATATTAGCAGTTGTTATTTTGAAGCTTGTGCTCCTCAACTAGACTATGGTCTCCATTTAAAAGTACATTTTTGTATGGCCTGTTTTCTGTTAAAACTCTAGGACCATATGCCTAGAACATGGTGGGTATTAAACAAATAATTGATTTTTAAATGAAGAAAGATGGAAATAAAAAAGGAAGAAAGGAAAGAAAGAAGAAGGAAGGGATGATGGTTACAGTGATCTTTCTTTGCTTTTCTGAAGACCTGTTGGTGTTGCTATTGTTTTTGACGATAGCTGTTATAATGCAGTAGGTCAAACACCAGCATTGGAGTAGAAACCATTACTAGAATTTCAAATCAGTGCAAGAAAGGCAAATGTCCTTAAATATAAAAGATAATAGTTAATACTTAAAATTAAACTATGCACACACAGTTTTTTATAACTTCTACATAATTAATGTGTGTTTATACATATACATAAAATTCTCCTTTCCTAGCTTATGAAATCTCATTAGTTACCTGCTACTAAATACTTCTCATTCTATCATTTGAGACCAATTATCCAGAGAGGTTCTGAATCTTTGTGAATCATTAAACAATTTGTTTTTTTTTTAACTAAAAATATATAAAAATATATAGCTTCCATGGAGATTTAGATGTGTGTGTTCCATACCACTGATTCATTTTCCAATTTGTATGGTATTTTTGTTCAAAACTAGTTTCAGGTGACATTTTTGAGAAATATTTTAATCTTGTTTGCAAGGTGACTGAGAACTAACAGGATAATAGGCATGTGTTTTACACTGCAAAAATATACAAATTATTATAAAGGAGATTAAAATGCAAGTGATTGTTTGGAGCAGAGAATAATTTTTGGTTTTTAAAAAAAATCATTTACCAGAAATTTACATTGAACTGTAATGCCTCAATAGGATGTTAAATATAAATGAAAAATGTAATTTTTTATGCCTATGGTTCTGTGTCTTTGACTATGGTGTGCACAGAAACTTTAATGCTATTAAGTTAAGATATTTTGATTTGTAAACAACTTTCCATTTCCACCTTAAAGTAAGATAATATGACTATAGCTATGATGAAATAGAATTTGGCCAACAAAAATATCTGTGAAAACTTCATATACATGAATACTTGTATTAGCTTAAGTTAAAAAAAAAATGCCATTCCATATATGTTCATTTTTTGCCATTTAAATTGAAATATTTATGAAAACAAAGATCCTAATAATATGATCCTGATATGACTATAGTCCAATGTGCAATAAATGTTAGTTTATTATAAAATAATTATGAATTTTAGCCTGACTTATAAAAATAGAGCAAAAATATAAAACATTATGCTATACATATATGTTTATTTTTATCATTTAAGCTATGATATTTATGAAAATCAAGGACACTAAAAATCAATATGCCTCTAGCATGGCTACATTCCAAATAAATTCTAAGTATGCTGCTCTACTCTACCAGGGAAAGCAGTTTCAGACTAGTAGAAAATAGTTAACTTTTGTGTATATCATCTGGAAAGCAATATTATCCATTCAGAGGTAACTTTGATCTTAAGAAATTGATTGATAGTTTATACAATTAACCATGTTAGGAGAACATACTAGTTTACTGTAAAATTACATATTACAAGAACATATTAGTTTACTATAAAAATATACTTGGTAAACACATTAATGATGTTAATCCATAATTCAAAAATGATCTAAAACTTGATTTTACAAAAAATATGAATTCAATTACCTATCACACTATCTTTGGTGGAACACAGATCCCTTAAATCCTAAATCCATTATGCAGTTAGCAAATTATAGCAATTTCTCTTTGTAAAATCAGAAATAAAAAATTCCATTGTACTATCAGATTTAATTTATTCAATAAATTTTCTCCCCAAAACTTTCTGATTTTTTATAAATTAAATATTTTAATCAGATTTTTAATTTAACTCATATTGTGAAGAATCACTGTATAAATAAGCAAC